>NC_063058.1:7350005-7650005 GCF_018812025.1 Megalobrama amblycephala
ATAATATAGTTTATTTTCAAACAGCAAGGATTAACAGAAGTGCAGGTAAGTAATGGTTAAATGGGTATTAGAGATGGTGAAACAGAAGTGGTAATAATGTCCTTTCTCTTGCAGGTGGATGACTCGTGGATGATTGGTGACTCACGGAGATGGTAGGGAGACACACACACAGATACTTTGCATGAAGACTGGGAAGCATGCTGGAACGGAATGGGTAAGTATTCTCAATGAACTGGAGCATCGGAATAGTAGTCCTTGTATCAACGAGACCGGACAGTGAACTGAGGTGGGTGCTGTGCTTAAGTACCTGGTGGTGATTGAGTGACGATGAGGATCAGGTGCGTGTGGTTAGATCTCTGGTGAGGGAGTGCGCTGTGATTGGCTGATGGATGAGCCTGGCGAGTCTGTGACAAAAGTAAACTGTTAAAAGGATTTGATTGATTACTAGTGATAGTATTTTATTCTGTGTTGTCATCATTCAGGTTGGATTTCAGCTTTAACATAGGTTTTTTTTTTTTTTTTACAAAGCAGCTGATATTGCCATATAAACTAGTGGACTGCCGAGTCGCTTTCACTACAAAATGGCGGAAATGCAGGGCTGCTGCTGGGTGCTGATGTTACAATAGAATGTTCTATTGAGTGTCGCTTCTTTTTAGTGTATATTCTTTACCTAAGCTCACGACTCCATTAAACATTGCATAAACAATAATGAAGTTCACAATACAAACTGTTTCTGATACAGCATATCCGATCGAGTAAGTATGGCATATTGTGGATGTTTACATTTGATTCTGAATGAGTTTGATAATGCTGCGTGGCTAAAGATACACTGTTGGAGAGATTTAAAAAGAATGCAGATATGTTTATGAATTATACAGACTACAAGCATTTTCAGGGTTAAAAATGAAAATAACGACATGCTCTGGTCTCTGTGAATACAGTAAGAAACAATGGTAAATTTAACCATATAACAGTACATTAGCAACATGCTAAGGAAACATTTAGAAAGACAATTTACAAATATAGCTGTGAGCAGCGACGGCGGGCCCAAGCCCGGTGGCACCACCACCCCGGTGGCTTCAAGGCAACTGTGCACAGCGAGCAATAGGCATTTAAAACGGTTAAACATCAAAGGTGTAGCATATGTACAAATATTAGACTGGGCAATAAAATCTGGAATCTTCAGAATGCTGTTAGCCTGCTGAACTGTGTTGTAAATCTCACACCGGTTCCGGCCAGTCTGCGAAAGACGAGCACCTTTGGCACTTTCATGGACCCTCTGAGGTAATACAGAGAACCCCATTTCCTAGCTCTTGGGACATCAAAGGGCCCCTCATGCAGATTAAGGGCCAGACTAGTCACATTGCAACACACACCACACACACACAGACACACACAAAAACACACAAACATGCTTAGAGATTGTATGTACAGTTATTCTCAAAACTGTGCCAAAATGTACCCGTCATGTATGTCAAGTGCATGTATGTTACCTAGTGTTTAGACTTAGTTTAAATGAGTGTAGTTGTGCTAGTGTTAGTTTTAATGATGGAATTTGTCTGTAAACCATAACTTCTTTTACATGCTTTTCTTATCTGTCAAGTTTGGATTCGTTTTAAAGCTCTTTCCACATCTCATTCACCTATGTATGTCACATAACTACAAAATGCACTGTTCTATGTTTAATGGTACTTTGAAGAAAATACACCCCTATCTGATACCTCCATAAATTATGCAAATCAAGCCACAAGACAAGACAAAGGAAAAGTTTGCCCGCCAACTTTGCACCTATGTCATTGGCTATTCCAACCAAGGAGGTGTGTTAGCTTGGTTTTCCATAAAAGCACCAACACACAACTTTTCTGGGTGTTCTCCCGATTGCCCTGAATCATCCCTCACCCACTCACGCACGTCTCTCCTGGACGTCACGGCGACGCGCTTCCATCGTGCTCATCTCTCAGGACCACCATCTCTCCGGCGAAACTAACTTTCACGTCCTCAGTTCAAACCCTCCTGCAGAAACGGAAGAAGCCAATGAACTGCAGCAGCACTGAAACGAAACTCAGCAAGCAAACTGATGCAAGTACCGTTTCTGAATCTTAGATAATGAAACTGATTTCTGTGCTGCCTCTCAAGGACTGTTAGCAAAGGATTGTTAGTAAGTTTGCCACCTCTCTTCTCTCTTTCCATTTCTTTACTTTCACTTCTGTATATATGTATCTGCCCTGTGTATAGCCATATAACCTCTGTAGTAGTAGTTTTCATATATTAAACACATTATACCCATGCTTTTTGTTCTTTTGCTCATTCATAAAACCCAGGTCACTTTAATGTTTCGATCTAGCACAATCGCTTTGCGTTTGATGCTATCATAGGAATTTATCCTTGTGGCCAGAGGATAACATTTCCTTTATAATAATCTGTGGAAAACTTAACAGTTTGCTGGACAAACTGGGGTATAGTTTCTTTAAAACAACTAATAAACTACAACTGACCATATATGTAATTAATTATGATTTGTTGTAATTGATTCACATATATGTACCTAATTCCCTCTTGGGTCGACATATGTATCATAATTCATCATAAAGCTTTATGATTTATTATATTCATATATTTCACCCATAAATTGGTTAATAACGGTACAAAATCGCTACAAAGGACTATATCAAATTCTCTCCACATTTACTGCACTACAAGGTAGTGCTATAGAGCCCCTCCTCCCTGCCCATTTCTAAGACTTTGCCCATGTCTACTGGCTAACAATCCTGATGTGTGTGTGGAGTTTCAAACAATTTGAAACATGCTAAGAGTCTCAAAAGCATCCAAAACGAATATTAATGTTTGATGCGTTGCCAAGGCAGCAGTGTTTGAGATATCACGATTCTTTTCAAAGGTCTAAATCTGCCATGTTTTGACATTATTCAAATGAAGTTTGAAGCAAATCGGGTAAAAATGAGAGGGTGATCTCAAAGCATGCTGAAAGTAACACATTTCCTGCTGCCAGTTGGTGGCACTATAACTTTGACTCACAATAGTCACATACATGAGATCAGCCTTTTACAACGAACACACAGCTGAAGATTAATCAAAATCAATTATTGTATGCAAAAGTTATAACACTTTGTTTACCTTGTCTTGCCATAAATTTGTTGCCTCGCCACAGCCAAACCGTTTGAGATATCCAACATCTGTTTGCAATTAAACAACTTCAATGTCTTAACCAAGTTAAAAAAGTTTGGTGTAAATTGTATAAACCCTGTGGGAGTAGTAGTATAAAATTCATAGCCTGTTTTTTTTTCAAAAAATTAACATTCAAACCAAAATAGCTGACTTCCTGTTGGTCGGAGCTAATGAATGTAAATTAGAAAATTGTCCAGCTTGATGAGAACAATATGTGTACTGAGTCTGGTGACTGTAGGAAAAACTAGCCCACCCCCACTTTTGTCAAAAGGTGGTGCTACAGAGGCCTTTCTCCATGCCCGATTATACGGTTTTGCCCATGTCTACTGGTCGACAGTATTGATCTGTGTGTTGAGTTTCATGCAATTTGAAGCATGTTAAGAGTCTCAAAAGCTTCCAAAACGAATATTAAAGTTTGACTTGTTGCCATGGCAACAATATTTAAAATATCAAAAATCCTGTCACAGGTCTACATCCGCTGTGTATTGACATTACACTGATGAAGTTTGAAGCAAATCAGGTAAAAATAACAGAGTGAACTCAATGCATTTTGAAAGTGACACACTTCTAGCTGCCAGTTGGTGGCGCTATAACTTTGACTCACAATAGTCACATCCATGTGATCGGGCTCCTACAACAAACACACAGCTGAAGTTTCATAAACATCAATCAATGTATGCAGACATTATAACACATTTCCTGTTTACCTTTTCTCGCCATAAATTTGTTGCCTCGCCACGGCCAAACCGTTCGAGATATCAAAAATCCGCTGGCAATTTTTCATCATCAATGTCTTGACTTCATGCTGAGTTTGGTGGCGATCGGATTAATCGCCTAGGAGGAGTATATCAAATTCCAGAGCATGCGTTTTTCAAACAACCCATAATAGCTGACTTCCTGTTGGGGTGGAGTAGAACTTAGAGCATGAAAGTTGTTTGGCCCAATGAGGTCTATATGTGTACCGAGTTTCATACTAATACGTGCAAGTGTGTTTAATATATGGACCAAGTTTTCTGACTTTTTTCAAGGGGGTGCTGTCAAGCCCCCCTGCCACGCCCGGGTACCAGCCTCTGCAGCGTCCTAATGGCCGCGGATTCCAATGTGTGTGCCAATTTTCAAGAGTTTTTGAGCATGTTAAGGCCCCCAAAAGCCCCGGAAGACAGAAAAAAAAATATATATATAGCTGCAAGCAGCGATGACGGGCCAATGACACCACATTTACTGCAGCAGCTGATGCTCCTATGATCACAAACCACAACAGCCACATCCATGAAATCATTTAAATTGAGATGACTTTCATGTCATAGAATGTCATAAGTCAATTTCAAATGAGTGCAGAATATCATCCTAATCTTCGATGTCTGTGTTTTTTTCTCAGACAACCTCCAAAAATAAAATAAAAATTTTAGATCAAATTATATACTATTATTTGTGCAAACTCCACAGTGCTCCAAGAAATCTAATCCAGCCTTAAAGGATTAGTCCACTTTTAAATAAACTTTTGCTGAAAATTTACTCACCCCCATGACATCCAAGATGTCTATGTCATTCTTTCTTCAGTCGAAAAGAAATTAAGGTTTTTGATGAAAACATTCCAGGATTTTTCTCCATATAATGGACTTCAATGGGCACCAAATGGTTCAAGGTCCAAATGACAGTTTCAGTGCAGCTTCAAAGGGCTTTAAATGATATCAGATGATACCAGACGATGAATAAGGGTCTTATCTAGGGAAACGATTGGTCATGGTAATGTCATGGTTCAATTTCAAATGAGTGTGAAGTTATCATTTGCAGTTCAATATTTCTATAAGTTCATCAAAAATGGGTAAACACACACAGGTTTGTATTTATGTCTTAGTGAGGACATTGCATAGACTTCCATTTCTATGACCTAACCCAATCCCTACTCCTAAACCTACCCATCACAGAAACACGTAACCATCACTAGATTTAAATAAAACATAGTTTGGCTGATTTATAAGCCTTTTAAAATAGTGAGGGCCAGTCAAATGTCCTCACTAGTGGGTGCTTCAAGGGGGTGCTGTCAAGCCCCCCTGCCACGCCCGGGTACCAGCCTCTGCAGCGTCCTAATGGCCGCGGATTCCAATGTGTGTGCCAATTTTCAGGAGTTTTTGAGCATGTTAAGGCCCCCAAAAAGCCCCGGAAGACGAAAAAAAAATATATATATAACTGCGAGCAGCGATGACGGGCCAAAGCCCAGTGGCACCGCCACCCCGGTAGCTTCAGGGCAACTGTGCACAGCGGGCAATGGGCATTTAAAACAGTTAAGCATAAAAGGACTATGTCAAATTCACACCACATTTACTGCACTATAAGGTGGCGCTATAGAGCCCCTCCTCCCTGCCCATTTCTAAGGCTTTGCCCATGTCTACTGGCTAACAATCCTGATGTGTGTGTGGAGTTTCAAACAATTTGAAGCATGCTAAGAGTCTCAAAAGCATTCAAAATCAATATTAAAGTTTGATGTGTTGCCAAGGCAACTGTGTTTGAGATATCACGATTCTTTTCAAAGGTCTACATCTGCCATGTTTTGACATTATTTAAATGAAGTTTGAAGCAAATCGGGTAAAAATAAGATGGTTATCTCAAAGCATGCTGAAAGTAACACATTTCCTGCTGCCAGTTGGTGGCGCTATAACTTTGACTCACAGTAGTCACATTCATGTGATCAGACTCCTATAACGAACACACAAGTGAAGTTTCATAAAAATCAATCAATGTATGCAGACGTTATAACACATTTCGTGTTTCCCTTTTCTCGCCATAAATTTGTTGCCTTGCCACAGCCAAACCGTTCGAGATATCAAAAATCCGCTCGCAATTTAGCATCCTCAATGTCTTGACTCCATGCTGACCGAGTTTGGTGGTGAACGGATTAATCGTCTAGAAGGAGTATATAAAATTCCAGAGCATGCATTTTTCAAACAACCCATAATAACTGACTTCCTGTTGAGCTGGCGTATAACTTAAAGCATGAAAGTTGTTCGGCCCGATGAGGTCTATATGTGTACTGAGTTTCATACAAATACATGCAAGCGTGTTTGATATATGGACCAATTTTTTGTCGAGCCCCCCTGCCACGCCCGGGTACCAGCTTCTGCCCGGCCCTGATGGCCGACAATTCTGATGTGTGTGCAAAGTTTCAAGAGTTTTTGAGCATGTTAAGGCCCCCAAAAACCCCAAAAACTTAGAAAAAAAGTAATTTTCCTAAAGAAAACAAAAGGTCCTTCAGCCTGTGGCTTTGGCCCTAATAATAATATAATAATCCTTAGGGAATCAAGAGGGCCCTGCGTGCTAATTCGCTTGGGTCCTAAAAAGAATCCTTAGGGGAACAAAAGGGCCCTTCGCAATTACATTGGCTTGGGCCCTAATAATCCTTAGGGGATCAAGAGGTCCCTGCGCTAATTCGCTTGGGCCCTAATAATCCTTAGGGGATCAAGAGGGCCCTTCGCCATTTCATTGGCTTGGGCCCTAATAATCCTAAGGAAAACAATAGGGCCTTTAGCCCTTTACAGGGCTTTGGCCCTAATAATAATCCTAAAGAAAACAATAGGGCCTTCAGCCTTTGGCTTTGACCCTAATAATAATCCTAAAGAAAACAACAGGGACTTCAGCCATTACATTGGCTTGGGCCCTAATAATCCTAAAGAAAACAATAGGGCCTTCAGCCCTTTACAGGGCTTTGGCCCTAATAATAATCCTTAGGGGATCAAGAGGGCCCTTCGCCATTTCATTGGCTTGGGCCCTAATAATAATCCTAAAGAAAACAATAGGGCTTTCAGCCCTTTACAGGGTTTTGGCCCTAATAATAATCCTCAGGGAATAATATTATTAGGGTGTGACGGCTAAGGCCACATTTATTAAATGGTTCTAGTTTTTTTTTTTTATGTTTTTGTAAGTAATTGATTTGATTTCCTTGCTTGTTTATATATTTTCTATGTGTTTATTTTGTTTGTTTAATATTTACCCAAACCATTTTTTTGTTAATGGATACATGCTCTTTATGCGCGCATAACAACATTAAAGAGTGATTATAGTCATTGCTAGAGTGCACGCTATGGCGTTATTTTACTGTCAATTGTCGAGAGCACATTATTGTGACGCGAGAGCATATCAATGTAATGCGCGAGCGCAAATCTGTCCGCTCGCGCGCGGATTTCCTCTGCTCTCGCGCAAATCTGTCCGCTCGCGCGCGGATTTCCTTTGCCTTTCTGGACGCGCGCGCTCAAATATACAGTGCTCTCTTATGAACTGCCTCTCCTCTCGCTCAGATATTGCGTGTGCACGCTCAAACTGTTTCCTGCGTGCTCAAACGTGTCCTGCGCGCTCAAACTGCACATGTTCGCTCACGAATCTCTCCGTGCTCTTGCAGAAATTAATTTGCTTTTGGATTAAATGCTGTCAAAAGTTATAAACCAATCAGAAGAGACGACTGATCCATGAAAATGCTACATGGAATCTTATTGGCTGAGAGTGAACTGCGCCTGGAATTCTTTCGACAAAAATATATATTTTATTTCTTTACAATTTAATAATATTTATCAAATGTAACCTAGTCTAACTGCATCACATTACAGGTCAAACCCCTATTTATCTAAACAAACAAACAAAAAATGTTTCTTAAAGTTATTGTGGTCATACGTTTTGTGTTGAAATTTTTTTTTAAAAAATAGGTAACATTTTACAATATGGTTTTATTTGTTAACATTAGTTAATGTATTATCTAACATGAACTAACAATGTGCAATACATTACTGTAATTATTAATCTTTGTTAACGTTAAAATACAGCTGTTTGTTGGTTGTTTACTTCACAGTGCATTTAATAATGTTAACAAATACAACATTTGATTTTAATAACGTATTAGTAAATGTTGAAATTAACATTAACAAATATTAATAAATGCTGAAGAAGAGCAATTCATTATTAGTTAATGTTAACTAATGCAGTTAAATAATGATAACGCAACCTTATTGTAAAGTATTACCAACAAACATCTTCTGATTTAAGACCGAACAAGATCAGGGTCAAATCGTCATTCCCTTAATACTTAATGTGGAGATCACATACCACCATAGTCAATTTCTTTTGAGGTCTGGTATAAAACATGACATACAAAAATACCTAAGCTCTTGTGTATGCACGATTAAGCAAAAGAACGTGATCTTATTCCTAAATGACAACGATTCGGTTATGTCTATTAAACCTTTTGAAATTACAATCATACCAGAATATTTAAACCTGCTTTTGCATTGCTGCTGAAAGCAGTGGTCATGTAAGCTATATGTTTTAAACAGCTTCACAAAGTGTTTTCAACAACATACTATTGCTACATCTGTGTTGCAAACATTAAATAATAATGCAAGTATTGCAATAACAATTTATAGTCTGAATATACACTGATTTCAGCAATTAAAATAAGTAGCTAAATGAATGTTGAAACTAATGTTGTTACACTGTTCTGCCAGTAGGTGGTGACCAGTGACTGTTAAAATGTATTTGATGTATAAGAATGTATTTGATGTATCAGAATCATTAATTCCAGACCTCAAAAGAAATTGACTATGGTGGTATATGATCTCCACATTAAGTATTAAGGGAATGACGATTTGAACCTGATCTTGTTCGGTCTTAAATCAGAAGATGTTTGTTGGTAATACTTTACAATAAGGTTGCGTTAATCATTATTTAACTGCATTAGTTAACATTAACTAATAATGAATTGCTCTTCTTCAGCATTTATTAATATTTGTTAATGTTAATTTCAACATTTACTAATACGTTATTAAAATCAAATGTTGTATTTGTTAACATTATTAAATGCACTGTGAAGTAAACAACCAACAAACAGCTGTATTTTTAACGTTAACAAAGATTAATAATTACAGTAATGTATTGCACATTGTTAGTTCATGTTAGATAATACATTAACTAATGTTAACAAATAAAAACCATATTGTAAAATGTTACCTATTTTTTTAAAAAAAAATTTCAACACAAAACGTATGACCACAATAACTTTAAGAAACATTTTTTGTTTGTTTGTTTAGATAAATAGGGGTTTGACCTGTAATGTGATGCAGTTAGACTAGGTTACATTTGATAAATATTATTAAATTGTAAAGAAATAAAATATATATTTTTGTCGAAAGAATTCCAGGTGCAGTTCACTCTCAGCCAATAAGATTCCATGTAGCATTTTCATGGATCAGTCGTCTCTTCTGATTGGTTTATAACTTTTGACAGCATTTAATCCAAAAGCAAATTAATTTCTGCAAGAGCACGGAGAGATTCGTGAGCGCACATGTGCAGTTTGAGCGCGCAGGACATGTTTGAGCACGCAGGAAACAGTTTGAGCGTGCACACGCAATATCTGAGCGAGAGGAGAGGCAGTTCATAAGAGAGCACTGTATATTTGAGCGCGCGCGTCCAGATTTGCCCGAGAGCAAAGGAAATCCGCGCGCGAACGGACAGATTTGCGCGAGAGCAGAGGAAATCCGCGCGCGAGCGGACAGATTTGCGCGAGAGCAGAGGAAATCCGCGCGCGAGCGGACAGATTTGCGCTCGCGCATTACATTGATATGCTCTCGCGTCACAATAATGTGCTCTCGACAATTGACAGTAAAATAACGCCATACACGCTAGTGATTGAATAACACCAAGACAAAGATATGGGTTTGAGGTTGATTCTTTATTAAATTGTTTTTGAATTGTCTTACCTGGAGTTTCGCCTGGATCCGTGACTGCAGCATGGAACAAAGGCTATCAAAAGAGCGCGGCATTTCCTCATGTCCTTTATTCTATGGGAAATGTAGTTTTTGTGTTCGTTTGTTACCATATGGGTTTGGGATTGCTTGATTTAAATGTATTCTTGTAAAGTTTATTTGTATTTTCATTGCTTATGGTAAAGTGTTATTTCATGTTTATGAAGTTTCTGTATATACTGAATTGTTTTTGTTTTGGTTTGACTTACTGGATTAAGACATCCCCGTAATTTAAAATGGTTTAGTCCGCCCTGTTAAAAGGGTGGAATTTTCTAGGGTTGGATCAGTTCTGGTGAGGGATCCCATGAGTAACATCTGAGGTCCAGAACTCTGATTTATAATTTTTTTTAATTTTTTTTTTTTCCAGTTATTTATTTTATTCATTTTTTCCCCTGTTTGCACCTGTGAGATGTGTGTAGCAATAAAATTAAGACAAGCTTCTAAGAGTGCCTCCTGAATATTTTTGGAAGAACCCTGACAACATGGTGGCAGCGGTGGGATGGTGTCCAGAAGGAGGTCACTTTTAGAGAGTCAAGAATGGCGCCCAAGAAAGCGATGCGCGCTGTTGCTCCTGCTGACGTCGTGATCGTACCCGAGGAGGGAGAGGAGGTGACAGGTACAGCTGGGCAGGTGTCTGACCACGAGGCGGAGAGCGACGTGCTGGAGCTTAAACAGATGTTTCAACGGTTTATGCAAGATCAGCAAGACAGAGATGCACGTCAAGCACAAGAGGAAGCTCGACAAGAGACGAGATGGAAATCTCTTCAGCATCAGTTCCATCTTCTTCAAGGTGAAGTCAGCCAGCGAATTTCGTTGGAAGATCTGCGAGGCAGGGGAGCCGACAAGCCAGAGGAATTGCCGAGAGCTTCTATTGGCTCCCGCAATATGAGCCATGGATATGTGCTGCAGGAACCAAAGCTGCAACAATTGTGTGAGTCCGAAGACATTGAGCATTATTTAACCACGTTTGAACGGATTGCTGAGGTGTGTAGATGGCCGAGGGAGGACTGGGCCATTAGACTCATTCCGTTGCTGACTGGCAAGGCACGCAGCGCATACGTGGCCATGGATGTTGTAGACGCAGTTGACTACGCGCAGGTAAAGGAGGCTATCTTGAAGAAGTATTCCATCAACCATGAAACGTATGGACAGAGATTTCGTGCTATGGATGTGCTGGAAGAAGAGACCCCTAAAGAGCTGTATGTTCGTTTGAAAGACTTGTATACGAAATGGGTGAGACCGGCAGAGATAACGAAACAGGAGATCGGAGAGATTATTATCCTTGAACAATTCCTGCGGATGCTTAGTCCAGAATTGCAGACGTGGATCAAAGAACATGGCCCGGCTACAGCTGAGGAGGCGGCGCGTCTAGCTGATGTCTTCGTGGCAGCGCGTCGTAGAGCTGAGCCCTGGAGTTTCTCTCGCTGGAAGACAGCGCGAGATAGATCTTCCCGACGGCCAAGTTCAGCATTCCAAGGAAGTAGGTCTACAAACGAGGCAAGTGTGAATCGAACTGAGAACTTTGGTGCCTCTGTTTTAGAGACTATTAAATGTTATAAATGTGGTCAATTAGGTCATAAAAAGCCAATGTGCCCGCAGCTGACGAAAACTCTTACTAATGTGTGTTATGTGCCTCGAGAGACCGTACCTGAACCTGCTGATCTCCCTGTTCCAAATCAATGATAAGAACTGTTGAGTTGAATGGGAAAAAGTCACTGCCTTAATAGATACAGGTTGCAGGCAAACCCTTGTAGAATCAGAACTGGTACCTGAATTATGTGCTAGTAGTGATGCTCCGGTAATAGTGAGATGTGTTCACGGAGAGGAGCGACATTATTCTGTCACTAATGTGTATATGGGTATAGCGGGGCAAACCTATTTGATGAAGGTGGGACTTGTACAGAATTTACCATATCCAGTGATCTTAGGACATGATTTCCCGGCTCTAATGGATCTGTTACCTTTCCGAGATACTTGTAATGTAGTTCTCACGCGGGCTCAAAGCAAACAGAATGAAAGTGAAGATGAAAACCCATGGGTGTCTTTGCCCTTTTATGATTCTGACCTGTCTGTAAATGAGTATAAAGTAAAGAAATCTAGGAGGGAAAGAAAACAGGAAAAATTGAAAAGAACCATAGGGCAGGTTAGAGAACTAAACGAACCTGAGAACCTTTTGAACCCCGATCAAATTCTAATACCTGAAGATTTGAGGCAGCTGCAGAAAGAGGATGCTGAAATTTCAAAATTGTATTCTCAGGCAGTAGAGGCAGCGGGAAAAGGGTCGAATGAATTCATGTCTCAGGGAAGATCTTTTTGTGTAGTGAATGACTTGCTGTATCGTAAAACTGGGGATAAATTACAAGTGGTCTTACCCGTTAGTGTACGTAATACCGTGATGACGTTGGGGCATTCCATCCCGTGGGCAGGACATTTGGGGAGGCGGAAGACGCATTCTAGAATTTGTAAGCATTTTTACTGGTTGGGTATGTCCAAAGACATTGCTGAATTTTGTAAGGCTTGCCCTGAATGTCAATACAGCGAACTTCGCAAACCCCGCAAAGTACCGTTAATTCCCTTACCAGTCATTGATGTTCCCTTTCAGCGGCAGGGAATGGACATAGTAGGTCCGCTGGAACGAAGTAAGACCGGCTATAAGTATATGCTAGTCATTTGTGATCATGCGACGCGGTTTCCATAGGTATTTCCCTTAAAAAACATCAAAGCTAAGGCTATCGCTTCTTGTCTGGTCCAATTCTTCTCAAGGGTAGGTATTCCGAAAGAAATACTGACCGATAGAGGAACGAATTTCACATCTAAATTTCTGCAACAGGTGTATCAGCTGTTGGGAATAAAAGGGTTAAAGACATCTCCCTATCATCCTGAGATGGACGGGCTCGTAGAGCGATTTAATCAAACTTTAGTGCAAATGCTTCGCAAATTTGTGAATGAGGTAGGGACCGACTGGGATCAGTGGCTCCCATACCTCATGTTTGCATACAGGGAAGTTCCGCAGGCGTCAACCGGGTTTTCGCCTTTCCAGCTGATGTATGGCCACGAAGTGCAGGGACCATTGTCTCTGGTGAGAGAATTGTGGGAGGGAAATTCGGGGACGTCAACTAAAACAAATGTAATTGATTATGTGTTAGCTATGAGACACAAATTGCAACAAATGTCCGAGTTCGCTTCTGCACATTTGAAGGAAACTCAGAAAAAACAGAAGATGTGGTATGATAGAAGGGCAAAAATACGATCTTTCGAGCCGGGTCAAAAAGTCCTCGTGATGCTTCCTACCTCCGAAAATAAACTTCTGGGTAAATGGCAAGGGCCGTTTGAAGTAACTAAAAAAATAGGAACAACTACATATGAGATTGCGACCCCAGGACAGGCACGATCACATCGGGTGTTGCATATTAATCTGTTGAAAGAATGGTACCCACAGAACGAGAGCTCAGTCGTTAATTTAATCAGATTGGTTACGGATGAGGAGGAGGCAGAAGAACAATACTTGCCTGGTAATGTTGGTCAGCATCCGCCGCCCGTTGACCTTAACCATCTTCCGGTAGAACAGCGAGCTCAGCTTCAGCCATTGTGTGATTCTGAGTTGTTTAAAAATCAGCCAGGTTACACCGAGCTTATAAAACATAGAATTGTGCTTAAAGAAAATGCTCAACCGAAACGAATGAGTTATCGTATCCCTGAACGATTGCAAACAGCTTTTGAAGATGAGGTAAAATTGATGCAGCAAATGGGTATAGTGGAACCATCAAAGAGTGAATGGTGTAATCCGGTAGTATTAGTGCCAAAAAAAGACAATACTTAGGTTCTGTATCGATTTTCGTTATTTAAATTCCGTCTCTAAATTCGATTCGTATCCCATGCCTCGTATTGAGGAATTAATTGAAAAACTCGGCAAAGCCAAATTTATCAGTACCATTGATTTAAGTAAAGGGTACTGGCAGGTGCCTTTTGGACTTAGCTTCGCGAGAGCTGACCGCTTTCCGTACACCACGGGGGTTGATGCATTTTTTGGTATTACCGTTCGGGCTGCACGGAGCACCCCCGACCTTTCAAAGATTAATGGATACGGTATTGAACGGTTTAGGAGAATTTGCGGCGGCTTATTTAGACGATGTTGTGATATTCAGTACTTCGTGGGAGAGTCACCTTCAACATCTTCAAACAGTCTTTAAACGAATTAAAGACACTGGTCTAACCATTAACCCCGCAAAATGTTCTTTGGTTAAAACCGAGACTGAATATTTGGGGTACGTATTGGGGAATGGAGTAATTAAGCCGCAAGTGCAGAAAGTGCGCGCTTTTCAATTGTGTCCACTCCCAGCCACAAAGAAACAAATTTGCTCATTCCTTGGCTTAGTTGGCTGGTATCGGAAGTTTATTCCCCACTTCTCGACTATCGCAGCGCCGTTAATGGATTTAATTAAAAAGATTAAGCCCAATACCGTGCAATGGACCGTACCTGCTGAAAAAGCTTTCTTTGAGTTAAAGGGGATGCTGAGTAAAGAACCCATTTTGCATAGTCCTGATTTTGCAAACTCGTTTGTACTACAAACAGATGCGTCGGAGTTGGGGTTAGGAGCGGTCCTGATGCAGGAGGAAAATGGTGAACGGCATCCTGTGCTGTATCTAAGTCGGAAATTATTCCCCAGAGAAACGAGGTATTCTGTAGTGGAGAAAGAATGTCTGGCCTTAAAATGGGCTCTTGACTCGCTGAAATATTATTTGCTCGGCCGAGATTTCGTTATCGAAACTGATCATAAAGCGCTGAAATGGTTATACAGAATGAAGGATACCAATTCCCGCTTGACAAGATGGTTTTTGTTGATACAACCTTTTCGCTTTATAGTAAAGCATCGTCCGGGTATAGAAAATATTTCAGCTGATTTTCTTTCTCGCTTCCCGTGCGAGAATGCTTAGGTGGGGGGAAATGTGACGGCTAAGGCCACATTTATTAAATGGTTCTAGTTTTTTTTTTTTATGTTTTTGTAAGTAATTGATTTGATTTCCTTGCTTGTTTATATATTTTCTATGTGTTTATTTTGTTTGTTTAATATTTACCCAAACCATTTTTTTGTTAACGGATACATGCTCTTTATGCGCGCATAACAACATTAAAGAGTGATTATAGTCATTGCTAGAGTGCACGCTAGTGATTGAATAACACCAAGACAAAGATATGGGTTTGAGGTTGATTCTTTATTAAATTGTTTTTGAATTGTCTTACCTGGAGTTTCGC
Source organism: Megalobrama amblycephala (assembly GCF_018812025.1). Lineage (NCBI taxonomy): Eukaryota > Metazoa > Chordata > Actinopteri > Cypriniformes > Xenocyprididae > Megalobrama > Megalobrama amblycephala. The sequence continues at coordinate 7,365,228 of NC_063058.1, forward strand.
CTGGATCCGTGACTGCAGCATGGAACAAAGGCTATCAAAAGAGCGCGGCATTTCCTCATGTCCTTTATTCTTCGCTGGGAATTATGGGAAATGTAGTTTTTGTGTTCGTTTGTTACCATATGGGTTTGGGATTGCTTGATTTAAATGTATTCTTGTAAAGTTTATTTGTATTTTCATTGCTTATGGTAAATGTTATTTCATGTTTATGAAGTTTCTGTATATACTGAATTGTTTTTGTTTTGGTTTGATTTACTGGATTAAGACATCCCCGTAATTTAAAATGGTTTAGTCCGCCCTGTTAAAAGGGTGGAATTTTCTAGGGTTGGATCAGTTCTGGTGAGGGATCCCATGAGTAACATCTGAGGTCCAGAACTCTGATTTATAATTTTTTTTTTTTTTTTTTTTTTTCCAGTTATTTATTTTATTCATTTTTTCCCCTGTTTGCACCTGTGAGACACCTTCGCCATTACATTGGCTTGGGCCCTAATAATCCTAAAGAAAACAATAGGGCCTTCAGCCCTTTACAGGGCTTTGGCCCTAATAATAATCCTTAGGGGATCAAGAGGGCCCTTCGCTATTTCATTGGCTTGGGCCCTAATAATAATCCTAAAGAAAACAATAGGGCCTTCAGCCCTTTACAGGGCTTTGGCCCTAATAATAATCCTCAGGGAATAATATTATTAGGGTCAAAGCCAAAGGTTGAAGGCCCTATTGTTTTCTTTAGGATTATTATTAGGGCCAAAGCCCTGTAAAGGGCTGAAGGCCCTATTGTTTTCCTTAGGATTATTATTATTTTTTTCTATGTTTTGGGGGTTTTTTGAGGCCCTAATAATAATCCTAAAGAAAACAATAGGGCCTTCAGCCTTTGGCTTTGTTTTATAATGTTTTTGCCATTTCTGGAGTTTAACAAACTTGAATGTGCACAGTATCAGATTTGGATTGTTCCTGAGTGATACCAGATCCAGCAAAAAGTGGCAGTATTGAGTACTGAGAATTGGATTGGTGAAGCAATGCAATGTAATTCAACTGCAATTAGCCTAAATAAAATGCTTCAAGTTGGAAGTACAAACTGTGCTGTCTTTTTCTATCAACTCTTGATAGGTAGATCTTGCCTTTCATCGGGGCTGTAGACTAGGATCTTGGGCTCAGATAAGTTTGGTGACAGCTGTCTTACGCTGTACATTATGATCTGAAAATGCAAATGTACTGACAATCTTTTAAGTTCTTAACCCCAAAAACTATAAGAATTTGAGTTGTATTCAGGTACAATTTAACAGTATTTACTGATCAATGTAATAATGTGCTACAGTATCATTAAAATTTTTAAAAAGTAAAATTGAAACACTTTTTCTGGTATACAAGACAGAAACATGATTAATATGTTTTTTAGTAGTCAAAAAGGATGTGTGCTCAGTATAAACAGAATTTATTTTCATTTGTGCAATTAGGTACGGTTGTGTTTACTTTCAATAATTAAGGAAGTACTATGTAGCGCTCAGTAAATATAACATGACAGTGGCTATTTGCACTAAGTGCAAAAACCAATAGATTCTATTTACACTAAAGCAATAGTGATAGATGCTATCTGAGATTCTACAGTATTTTAAGGAAGTGAAAATATCATAATTTCTTGGGGATAGATACTATTTACACTAAGATCAAATATCAATAGATTCTATTTACACTAAGACTGAATCCGAAATCGCACACTTCCCTCCCCTCCAAAAGTATGTCCGAATTCACAATACTCATAAAAGAGTAGGCAAAAAGTGCCTGGATAATCTACTTCTATTGGCGATATTCTGATGTGTGCATACGATGGATACTTTACTATCCCATGAGGCCACGGGAGAGTATTTATGAATTACAGTGAATCTACGCAACCGACACTGGTAGTGACATCATGGGTCATGTAGCACATCCAGATTACATTCATATTACACACATTCATACTATATAGAACATACTTTTTTAATGGTCTTGAAGTAATTTCTTATTCAAAATAAGTACCTACTCAAGAGAGTAGACAATTTCAGCCTAAGTAAAAATAGTGCTAGATTCTATTTATGTAAAAATAGCAGTATTTTCTTTTCATTAAGTGTAAATAGTAGTTAGATGTAATGTATAGCCTAATTATAAATAGTGGCGGATACTATTTGCACCTCAGTGTTGTTGTACATTAAACGGTATACAATAATAAAGCAATATAGTGTAAATTATATATATTAAAATGATTAAATGGATGCCGACTTATTGGGACAATAAAGCCCTCCCTACACCTACCCCTATCCCTAAATACTTTATTATTAAACACATATTAGACACTTTATTTCCATTTTCTTAAAAATATTTCCTTATATTTGCCCCTGATATGTGATGGGAAAAGGCAGTTTCTGGCAGGAAGAACACCAATCAGACTCCACTTCAAGGTATAAGCTCACCTAGTAGATGAAGCTCTGGCTTGAGTGATAGTGTCTACAACCGCAGGTGGTAGGGTAGGTACTTAAGTCTGCTGCATCTCATCCAGAATCCACACATGTAGGTTCCAGCGATCTGGATAAAAAAGCTGGCAATGGGAGGACTGCAGAGAGGTGAACAAGTCTACCTATGTGTTTCTGAATCAACTCCAGATCAGCTGGACCACCTAGGGAAGGAGTCTCCATTCTCCCGGGAGTGTGAGCTGTTGTGAAAGCATGTCGGCCGCATGATTGATCTTGCCCAGAATGTAAATGGCACAGAGCGACCTGAGCCACTGCTGACTCCAGAGGAGATGCCGGGCGAGTTGCGACATGCGATGTGAACCTAGACCACCATGGTGGTTGATGTACGCCACCGTCACAGTGTTGTCTGTCCGGATCAATAAGTGCTCGTCCTACAGCAATGGTCAAAACCGGCGCAGGGCCAGAAGCACTGCCAGCAAATCAGAATCAGAATGAGATTTATTTGCCAGGTGTGCACAAACACAAAAAGGAATTTGTTGTGGTTTTCTACAGGAGCTATTGGTACACACATACATACGACATGGGAACAGATAGAACATTTAAATAATTAAACTAGGAAAATAATAATAAATAAGTAAAATAAATAATACTACTACTGCAGGCAACTGATATTCATCTGTTGTGACAACAACATGCTTGGACACTTGCTCTAAGGGGACTCCGGCCCATAGAAAGGCAAGGTCTGACCACGGGCTGACAGTGCGGTGCCATGCCCATCTCTGGACATTGCCATGTAGCCAGTGCTGAAGCAGTCTCATATGCATCAATCCGAGCAGCTTGACTGTGACTACAGATGCCATATCCCTCTGGGGACTCTGAAATTGTTTTAGTTGAACAAAGTTCCTGAATTAATTCAAGCAGTTCAGCACTGCTCGTTTGTGAGACATGCCGTCATGTTGACCAAATCGAACTCCATACTGAGATACTCTGCCATTTGGGGCTTTAGGTCAACTGGGAAAAGAGCAAACTTTTCCCTTTGCAGAGGTGCCTGAGCATCAGCTCCCTGTGTTCGCACAACAAATCTCAAGAATGAGCCAGAACGAACCAGTCATCACGATTGTTGAGGACGCGAACGCTCACTAGTCCTGGTATGCCCGGCCTTTGAAAGCAAACCACACATGAGAATGTACACATATGAGAATGCGTTTCTGCATATGCATCTTGAAGGGAAGTTTGTGAAAGGCCCGATTCAAGACATGCAGATGCAAGATCAGCCATAACCCCCTGCCTTTCTTGGGTACAATAAAGTACAGGTTGTAGAACCCTGACTTCATTTCAGCTGGAGGGACTGGCTTTTTTGCATCCTTTGCCAGCAGGACCACAATCTCCGCAAACAAGACAGGGGCATCTTTGTTTGCTACTGAGTGTGGTGAAACTTTTAACTGCCTCCATGGATCCTTTGAGGGTTTGGCTGGAAATGCGTGAGGAGGCGTCGCCTCTTCAAACCAAACTCCTGCACTGTGGTTAGAGAAGAGGGGGTTTAGAGTGGGAAAGCATAGCCTCATGTGACCAGAGACTGAGGAAACTGCTCTTTTTCGATAATGTGGGTACCATGCAGAACAGAAATAAACTCTGAACAAAAGATTTTCCACCCAGTCTGGTCATCACGGTAGTGGAAGGAGCAGTGCGGTGCCACCTCCTGGACAAGAACGGCTCTCTCAATCTCTGGGTCACCCATCTCAGGGATGCTGCATCACCTTCCTGCAGCCTGGATGTTGGCTGCTGCTCAGGTTGCACCAGAGCAGATCTTCAAATCTTCCTTTCATAGGCAAGATCATTGAAAAACTTGTTTTCAATCAGATGAACAAATTCTTAAGCTCGAATGGATACTTCGACAACTTTCAATCTGATTTCTGACCGCATCACAGCACAGAGACAGTGCTCATAAAGATAATAAATTATATTAGCCTAAATACAGATACTGGTAAAATATCAATGCTTGTTCTACTTGATCTTAGTGTTGCGTTTGACACTATTGATCACAACATACTTCTTGACAGACTGGAAAACTGGGTCGGGCTTTCTAGGATGGTCCTTAAATGGTTCAGGTCATACTTACAGTAGAAGGGAAAGGTTATTATGTGAGTATAGATGACCATAAGTCTGAATGGACATCCATGACATACAGAGTATCTCAAGGCTCAAATCTTGCACCACTCCTGTTCAACCTATATATGCTGTCACTGAGCCAAATAATGAGAATGAACCAAATTGCATATCACAGCTATGCAAAAGACACTCAGATTTACCTAGCCCCATTACCTAATGACTACAGCCCCATTGACTCCCTGTGCCAGTGCACTGATGAATTAAAAATTGGATGTGCCAAAACTTCCTTCAGTTACACAAAGACAAAAGTGAAGTCATTGCATTTCAAAACAAAGATGAAGATCTCAAAGTGAATGCATACCTTCACTCTAGGGCCAAATAATTATTGAGTTTCAGTAGTCATGTAAAATCGATAACTAATTCAGCATACTATCATCTCAAAATATTGAAAGAATTAGATTCTTTGTCTCCAGTCAAGACAAAAAATACAGAACACTTACAGAACACTATGAACATATCACACCAGTCCTTGGATCCTTGCACTGGCTTCCAGTTGCATTTGGAATTGATTTTAAAGTACTGTTACTTGTTTATAAATCACTTATTGGCCTAGGACCTCAATACATTGCAGATATGCTAATAGAATACAAACCTAACAGATCACTAAGATCATCAGGATCAAGTCACTTAGAAATACCAAGGGTTCATTTAAAGCAAGGAGAGTCTGCTTTTAGCTGTCATGCCAGCCGCAGCTGGAACCAGCTTCCAGAAGAGATCAGATGTGCTCTAACAGTAGTCACATTCAAATCCAGACTCAAAACATATCTGTTTAGCTATGCAGTAACTGATTGAGCACTGTGCTATGTCCAAACTGATTGTACTTTATTTTATGTGTATCATCTATTATTTCTTTTAATTATTTTTCTTGTTTTTATTTCTTTTTATTTATAATGCATTTTAAATCTTGCTGTCTGGTTGAAAGAGCTGGGAGAATTAGGAAGTAAGCATTTGTTATCCCTGGATGGAGCTCTGGATGAAACTAGTCCAGGAAGATTTGTCTGTAAGGGTTCTGTTTAAACGCACAGCTACTTGACAAATATAAATATTTTTACAGTTCTTTTACAATCTTAATTTGTGTTTCAAAGACAAACGAAGGTCTTACAGGTTCGGAACAATATGAGTGTGAGTATTTGATGACACAAATTTCATTTTTGGTTGAACTAACCCTTTGAGAGGCTGCCTGTGAGATGGGGCGTCGAGAAAGCAAACTTTGCCGGCTTCCTTTATCTCAACCAGTTTCAGCCAGAGATGACATTGTTGGACCACCAAGGTGGACATCGCCTGGCAAAAGGCCTGCATGGTGAGCCTGATGGACTTGCAGGAGGGCCATAGCATGCAGGGTGGAGGCAGCCTGTCCATCAGCAGTGTAAAGGCGGGTGCACGCTATGCGATTTTGTCCATGATTTGAGAATTTGAGATTTGAGAATCCTAAAAGAGTCCTATAATCCTAGGCTAAAATCTGTAGTCTTTGATCGCTAGTTTTATATGTTCACAGACAGCTGATTTATGACCGTTGCGATCAAATTTTACCTCCATGAAATTCTGGCAGTGTCAGAAGATTTGGCACACAGTCCTGCAGTGACTTCTCCTACAACATTTTTCAAGACAAGCCGTGAACAAATTGCCAGTGGCGGCACTTTGCGAGCAGTAATGCACTGCAATTGCATGCTCTACCTGAGGAATCTACACATAACCACCATTGAGAGTAGTGAGAGCGGAGGAAGCAAGTAAGCAGCTTCAGGCAGTAAAAGAGCAGGAGGATGTTGTGCAACACACCCCACACCGAGAAACCAATCGTCCAGTCACGAGCATTCAGGACAGGATGGATGGTTCCACTCAAGCCCAACTCTCGCAGTGGCCTGGGAAAGTATGGTCATCAACTCTGGGTTGGACTCAACCTGCACCACTCTTAGTCTTAATCCCCAGAAGACTCAAGGCCACCCTCCGATGCAGCAATCAACATCTGGTCCTCTGCAGGAGCTACAAAAGAGACACTGGGTCCCTCGTGAAAGGACCCGCAGACTCATCGGGGAGCATCACAACCCGCAATGTATGTGAGGAGTGGGAGGCCCGTGGGGACTGGCCCAGTGGGAGAACTCCAGCTATAACTGTCATATCATCCTGTGTATTAACTGATGTGGTCCTCTGCTGTACAGAGGGAGCAGACCAGTGAATAGCGGAAGGGGACTCCACCTTTTTCAAGGTATTGAAGTCTCGATCTTAACATCGCAATTGTCATGTTTCCGCAGTAAGAACGAGTCACCAACAAACGCTGTGATTTTGGCTGTCAGACAGGGAAATTGCTACTCACACTGACACCATCAGATGAGAACAAACACTTGAATTTAATTGAATTAAGCTGAGCTATTGTCTACTGTAGAGCTGCTCTACAACTGAATCGCATCTTGCGTCACTGACATTGTTATTGAAACTGAACCAACACTGACCTGACTGAATAATGACATTGCTGCCTTTTGTAGAACTTCTTATAGCTGAACTGACCTTGCTTCAAAATTTGATGAACTTCACAGTGTTATTAACTGAACCAAGACTGAACTCACTTGAGCTAAATAATGACACTACTGTCTTTTAGCTTTACAGCAGTATCTGAACTGTCTCCATAGTTGAGTTGCCATAATTGATTCTGCTATTTTTCCTGTTCATCTCTGTGAAGGTGCTTTGAAACAGTCTGTAGTGTAAAAACCCCTATACAAATAAAAGTGACTTGACTTGACATTCAGTTTTTGGAATGTAATCAGGTATCAGATTATTTCAGATAAACAAAGACATGCACTTTCTTTTACTGCTGTTCTCTTCTGGAAATATTATCGATTTTCTTTTATTTGAGTTTATTTTTTCATATCAATTTAATGAGACAGCACTCTCACTCATCTGTATGTTGATTAATGATTAGTTTTTATGGTGGGAAAAATATCTGCCATGCTCTGTAAAGTGTTTCATTGATAACTTTTCATGCATACAAATCATATTTACTTATCTATTTATAAATCCTGTTTCAACAGAGGAAGACTTGATGAAGTATTGGTGCAGAATGCATTCACTCATATTGTGGTTGATTAAATTGATTCAGTGGCAGTTATGTTGTCTCATATTAAAATAAAAGAAGTGGGAAAAGATTCATTATTACATTTGCACATTTCACAGATGCTTTTGTATGAAGTGAATTCAAGTTTCACATTTCATCAGTTTATTAATTTCTTGTTCCTTGTAAACAGAACTTGCTTGTGCAGAAGCTTCTCATCATGTGTTCAAATATTTAATGTGTGCTCTTGTGATCAGAATGTAAACAATGATCTTCTGCAGTTGGTTAAATTTAAATTTTATTTAGTTTTGTTTGCATTGTTTTGCAGGTATGGCATGGATGTTTTGTTCTCAGAATTACAGAATTTCAGATCTAGAGTTTTTGTCAAACTTTCTAGATGCAATCATTTTATTTAATAAAATAATGATTTTAATTCAAAATTTGCAGTTCCCTTTCAGTCGGTCACGTTCGACGTACATCAGTAGTGACCGACGAATTGGGATATCGCAATTCGTCGGTCACTACTGACGTACGTCTCCGTTCCCTCCTTCAGGGAACGAGGGTTACATACGTAACCGAGACGTTTTACTTATATTAAAATAAATAATGCTGACCTGCACTTAATCAATTTCTATCTTTTGAGTGAAATAGTCTAGTACTGAAAATAGATAAAATTGCAGGCAAGTACAATTTTATAAAATTATTGTCACAACAAGACACTTAAAACACTCCAAATACTTTTGCTGCTTGTTCAGTTTATTTATTTGAAATGAGTTGCAACATTTGACTTCATTGCACTCAACTCACTTAATTGTAAATGAAAGTTAATGTATCATGCTTTTGAGTTGGGATAATATGAATCATTTTTATTGACAGCTGAAACTGGACACTGGATTTCCCAGCATGCTCTGTATGGGATTGGACTGAAAAGCTAAACTCAAAAAATCCTCCATTACATTCATGCTTGTCAGTATATTATGATCTTACAATTCAAATTAACTGACAATCTCTATACAAAACACTTTGTTAGTGTGAATTTCCTACAACATATAAAACAGGATTTGAGTTGAATACCATTTACTGATCAATGTAATAACTGTTATGCTAACATTTCAATTTTAAAATAATAATATCATTATTTATGTTTCTATATCACAACACTTTTCCTGGCATACAAGGAAAAAATATTAAAATATTGTTGGGTAGTTTTAACCCAGTATGAAAAGGATGTGTGCTCAATGTAAACATTACTTTTTAATTTGTGCAGTTTTATGTACTTTTTGGTTGTGTTTACTTTTAAGGAAGAACATTAGCTTTCAGTAAACATAACATTGGCACGATGTACACAATTTACACTATCAAAAATTAAAGACCGTTTTAATAACTGCAGATATAAATGATTTTGAAAAAGCCGTTTCAAGCATCGTAATTGTTGTTTTAATAATAACAACTATTTTTATTGCCTTTACATGTATTAGTTCTGTAAAATTTTATGTAACTGCTTATAGGTTTGGGATTATTTTTCTTTTCTTTTTTTAAATTAATTTATTTATTGCCAGAAGCATACTTCACTGTATTCTACAAAGTGTCCTCCTTTTTTGGTGTTATGATTATTATTATTATTATTATTCATTTACTTATTTTTTTTTATTTATTTAAATTTTATTTAGTTTTGTTTGCATTGTTTTGCAGGTATGGCATGGATGTTTTATTCTCAGAATTACAGAATTTCAGATCTAGAGTTTTTGTCAAACTTTCTAGATACAATCATTTTATTTAATAAAATAATGATTTTAATTCAAAATTTGCAGTTTTACTTATATTAAAATAAATAACGCTGACCTGCACTTGTTTTGTTTTGTTTTTTTAATCAATTTCTATCTTTTGAGTGAAATAGTCTAGTACTGAAAATAGGTAAAATTGCAGGCAAGTACAATTTTATAAAATTATTGTCACAACAAGACACTTAAAACACTCCAAATACTTTTGCTGTTTGTTCAGTTTATTTATTTGAAATGAGTTGCAACATTTGACTTCATTGCACTCAACTCACTTAATTGTAAATGAAAGTTAATGTATCATGCTTTTGAGTTGGGATAATATGAATCATTTTTATTTACAGCTGAAACTGGACACTGGATTTCCCAGCATGCTCTGTATGGGATTGGACTGAAAAGCTAAACTCAAAAAATCCTCCATTACATTCATGCTTGTCAGTTTATTATGATCTTACAATTCAAATTAACTGACAATCTCTATACAAAACACTTTGTTAGTGTGAATTTCCTACAACATATAAAACAGGATTTGAATTGAATACCATTTACTGATCAATGTAATAACTGTTATGCTAACATTACAATTTTAAAATAATAATATCATTATTTACGTTTCTATATCACAACACTTTTCCTGGCATACCCGGAAAAAATATTAAAATATTGTTGGGTAGTTTTAACCCAGTATGAACAGGATGTGTGCTCAATGTAAACATTACTTTTTCATTCATGCAGTTTTATGTACTTTTTAGTTGTGTTTACTTTTAAGGAAGAACATTAGCTTTCAGTAAACATAACATTGGCACAATGTACACAATTTACACTATCAAAAATTAAAGACTGTTTTAATAACTGCAGATATAAATGATTTTGAAAAAGCCGTTTCAAGCATCGTAATTGTTGTTTTAATAATAACATCTATTTTTATTGCCTTTACGTGTATTGGTTCTGTAAAATTTTCTGTAACTGCTTATAGGTTTGGGATTATTTTTCTTTTCTTTTTTAAAATTAATTTATTTTTTTGCTAGAAGCATACTTCATTGTATTCTACAAAGTGTCCTCCTTTTTTGGTGTTATGATTATTATTATTATTATTCATTTACTTATTTTTTTTATTTTTTATTTTTTTATTAATCAGATAAAATCTAAATCTAAAATGATAAATTTTAAATTGAATCCATTAAAATGGATTACCTCTGTAATTTCTCCTCATAGTCTCTTCTGTGGCTCTCTCTTCACTTCATCACTTCGCTTTTTAATACCTTTTTAATATTTTCATTTTCATTAGACTTCAATAGTTTTTATTTTTGTCCATTAGTAAGTTTCATCATCAAGCACTTCCTGACCAGGGTTTCCCATGTAAACCTTCAGTTGATGTAGATTAGTACTTTTTTCACTAATTAATTTATGCATTTAATTGCAAAACAACAGTTCATAATTAGTAGTATTTTCAGTTTTGCTATATGTTTATTAAAGCCCCATTTTACCTTACAAATCTCTGAGCCAGTGAAATAAAGTATAGTAAATAAATGATACCAAGACATAGATGCATGATTTCTGTGGCTCACGCTACTGTACTTCTGCCTAACCTCCATGACATTTGTAGGTTGTCAAACGTTGAGTCAATGACAAAAGCATGAAACTTTTTGATTTTTCTCAGTAACCCCAGTGTATTCAGTGAATTGAAAATCAACATGTCTACATTATACTTGTGCTCCATTTTTTCAAGGAGTGATGGACATGGGGTACAGAACAGATCCAGTAATCATACATACATAATTTACAATCAAAATTTACATGAGTTGTGTAAGCAAGCTAAAATACATAAGGATGATACAGTGAAATAACTGTATGCAGAAGAGAGTGGTAAACAGACATCAGATTAGATTACAGATTCCAGCTAGGTGGAGTTGGGGATGGAGGGGGGAGTAAAAATGCGGCGTGCAGCTAGCAATAGAGAGAGGCTGAATGAATGGGGATTTAAATTGAATTGCAGAGATAAGAGTCACAACTTAAAAGAAAGTTTTGTAATATGAAACTTGACAACGCCTGCTAAATGGAATTTAAGTGCTGTTTTCATGATAATATAATGTCTGATTTGAAAATAAATACTGAGGGTGTGGGCCTTCAAATGAGACTTAATTTATGATGATTAATACAATTTTTGATAGGAAAAAAAGCAATAAAAAAAAATATAGCTGCAAGCAGCGATGACAGGCCAAAGCCCGGTGGCTCCGCCACCCCAGTGGCTTCAGGGCAACTGTGCATGTGTAACGAGGCAGACTCGGGGAGATCCATTTGCAGCTTTATTAAGAATATCGTAGTTGTACAGGCAGGGGTCAGATACCAGCAAAGACAGTGTCAGAGGCAGGGCAAACTCAGAGTCGGTAACCAGGCAAACAATCAGGGCGGGCGGCAGGCAAGACAGGGTAAACGGTAACAGGCAGAGATATCAGTAGGCAGGCAGCAGGCAGTCAACAGGGGTAATAGGCAGTCCAAGGTCAAACACAGGTAATCAAACACAAGATATAATGCTCAGTAATGCAGCCGTGGCAAACAAGACTTCGCAAAGCATGATGGGGCATGAGAGTCTTATATAGTCCAGGGGAGATGAGGTTCAGGTGGAGGTGTAATCAGTCCAGGTACGGGGAGTGGGAAATGTAGTCCAAGGGTGGTTAGTATTCAGGCGAGGGTCCCCTCAGGTGGTGATCGGAGGGAGCCACAGAGGCCGAGTTTGTGACAGAGCCCCCCCCATGCGAGCGGCTCCTGAAGCGAGGAGGCGGACGACGCCGGGGTCTTCCACGAGGGCGAGGGGCCGGACGCTCCGGATGGGTCCTATGAAAATCGTTGATGAGACCTGGATCCAGGATGTCGTTGGCATTGACCCAGGACCGTTCCTCCGGGCCAAACCCCTCCCAGTCGACCAGATATTGTAGTAGTCTGCCCCGGTGTCTGGAGTCCAACAGCTCGTGAACCTGGTAGGCCTCCTCGCCATCCGCGATGAGGGTAGGAAGTCTCTGGTCACTGGCCTCCTCTAGGTTCTCCTCTCCTCTCGGACCACCTGCGGGCTTAAGCAGAGAAACATGGAAAGTGGGTGAGATACGGTATTCTGGGAGTAGTGCTAGACGATATGATACAGGGGTGATCTGACGGATGATACTGAATGGACCCATGTACCTGGGACTGAGTTTTCTACTGGGTAGGTGGAGTCGGAGATCCCTGGTGGACAACCAGACCCGATCGCCCGGGCGGTATTCTGGAGGAGCCCGGCGTAGGCGGTCAGCCTGTTCCTTCTGTCGTCTAACCGCCCTCTGCAGATGCACATGGGCGCTGTTCCATACCTCTTCACTTCTCTGAATGGTCCACGGCAGGAAGATCAGTGGGCTCTCCTGACCAGGGGAATAGAGGAGGTTGATACCCCAGGATGCATTTAAAGGGCATAAGTCCAGTGGATGGCTTAAGTAGGGAGTTCTGGGCGTATTCGGCCCAGAACAGATACCGACTCCAGTCGGACTGGTTTTGATGGCAGTAGGAGCGGAGGTATCGTATAAGCTCCTGGTTCATCCTCTCCGCCTGGCCGTTGGCCTCTGGGTGATAACTGGAGGTTAAACTGACAGTTATGTTGAGCTTCTGGAAGAAGGCAGACCACAATCGGGAGGTGAACTGGGAACCCCGGTCAGAGACTATATCCTCTGGTAATCCATAGAACCAAAACACGTAGTTGCAGAGATGTTCTGCTGTCTCAAGGGCTGAAGGAAGCTTGGGCAGAGGGATGAACCGGCTGGCCTTGGAGAACCGATCTACCATGGTGAGTATGGTGGTGTAACCCTGGGAATTAGGTAGATCGGTGATGAAGTCAATAGCTAGATGGGACCATGGACGTTGTGGTATGGGCAGAGGTTGAAGGAGGCCGGCAGGAAGTTGTCGAGGTGATTTGGTGGTCTGACAGATGGTGCAGTTGCGAATGTAGGCGATGACGTCAGCTTGTAAGGTTGGCCACCAGAAACGATTGTTGACGAGCTGAATCGTGGCGGCGATGCCTGGGTGTCCAGCGCTAGGAGACGTGTGTACCATCTGCAGAACTCTGGTATGAAGAGGGACAGGCACATAAGTGCGGTCGGCAGGACACTCGGCCGGTGATGGATCAGTTTGGTGAGCGTGATTGATCTCAGTCATTAAGTCCCACTGGATGGGTGCGAGGATTATGGAAGTCGGGAGAATGGGTTCGTTGGTGGGTGGAGTGGCAGTAGATTCAAACTGGCGGGAGAGTGCATTGGCCTTGGTATTCTTTGAGCCCGGTTGATAGGTGACGGTGAACAGGAAATGTGTAAAGAACAAAGCCCACCTGGCCTGCCGATGGTTGAGGCGTTTTGCTGAGCGTAGGTATTCCAGGTTTCGGTGGTCAGTGAGGACTGTGAAAGGATGTCTGCTTCCCTCCAACCAATGCCGCCACTGCTCTAAGGCGGCCTTAACCCTCTGGAGTCTGAGGCTGATTTGGGGCCTGGAGAAGTTTTGACATGCCCTGACATTTGTGCTTTTTTCAGTTGTTCATAAACATATTAATGGAAAAAGTGTCATTACACTGTATTCAGCACAAACTAGGCTACAATAATATGTGAGGAACATGTATGTACATGTTTGAGTTTTTGAAGGAATAACATTTATGCGTGGTTATTGAAAAAACAAAAAACTTAAGTCACTGAAATAAGGCCAAAAAAAGTATAGTAAATCTGTGTTTACAATACTTTAGGGTATTGGAGGTTGTAGACTAGAGTTTTTGCTTCAAAATTATGTAAAAAGTATGCTGCCTACTCCTTCATATAAAACAATATATTGATTTAGTTTTTGTAAGACACTTTTTGCCAAGAAACACAGTATGCGTGGAGGCGTGAATCACCACTGAATAATGGGCCATTCTCACCTGAGAAGACAAAAGAATTGCATAGTAATGAGCTGAAATGACTTGCATATTAATGAGGCATTTCAGTCAGGTAGGCTGTGAAAAAAACCTTCTGTGATGTCTCAAGCTCATCATGATATATGAAACATACAGAAAAATATTATTACAATATAAAGTAATGGTTTTATATTATACTTTAAAATATAATGTATTTCTGTGATGCAAAGAGTCTGAATATAGGCTTTTAGTTTAAAAGCATGCACATTTGGAGAAATATTTGATTCTCATATGCTTATGTCAATTTTCTATACAGAGGAGTTATTTAATATTCATTGTCATTACTATGAGCGCTGGTGTTTTCAATTCATACTTGAAGTCGGAGGGCGCTCTCTGTGCATTTTTAGTCCACAAATTCATCTAAAAGAAGAAGAGGCTATTCCATGAATGGAGTTTCCAATTCATACTGCAGCCGGAGGGCGCTAAAGAAACAAAAACTCATCTAAAATTCATCTATAGAAGAAAAGAAAACAGGAACTAACTGCATGTCTTCTAGAGCTCGCTAACCATGACTTTTACATCCAGATAAACACTTTTCAAGACAATAAATACACGATTGAGACAATGAATGCATTTATTGCCTCTGAATTTGCGTCTGAATAGCGCTGGCTCCGTGGGCGTGGCCGCATTAGCGGATAATGAGCTGAATCACGGACTTCTGACATGGCTCTCTTTTCATACAGATTACATAAACACAGAAGGTTTGTTTTCGATTTGACTTACATGATTTAAAACCTGACATCTTAACGTTTTTTTTAGACATAAGTGTAATTTTTCTGTGATTAGTATTCACTAAGTTACAGTTCATTTTCTGAGAACTATCAGATTGGACTTCGTTCAGAGGGAGAGGAGAAATCACGCATCATGTTAGTTTTCTTTATTTTACAAAAAGCACAACATTTTGTTTTTACTCTGAGTGTATACAAATAAAAGAAGATATTCTATAGTTTCAATTGATATATTACTTATGTCTCTATGACAAAAAATGACGGAGTATTTTAAGTCTGTTTTGTTGCAATGTGAAAAAAAACCTGCAAAACCCGCCGGCGCGTTTTCAGACCTCAGAGAGTTAATGGCCAGAAGTTCTCGGTCGCCCACATCGTAATTCTGCTCTGGTGGGGTTAATTTCCGTGAGTAGTAGGTGCAAGGGTGGATTGCCGTGCCGCTGAGACAGGATAGCCCCTATACCTGTACTGGACGCATCTACCTCCACGATGAATTCGCGCTCCGGGTCAGGATGATGCAGGATGGGAGCAGTGGTGAACAGTAGTTTTATCTTCCAGAAAGCCTCTGTAGCAGGGGTTGACCAGACCAGTTTAGAATTTCCCTTACTGAGCATGGATGTGAGAGGGGCTGCGACCAGACTGAAATTTCAAAGGCCTGGAAGATGGAAGGACTGTTGACTAGGCCGAACGGCATGACCCGGTATTCATAGTGCCCAGTGGTGGTGGAAAAGGCCGTCTTCCATTCATCTCCCTCCTGGATGTGGATGAGATTGTAAGCGCTTCGTAAGTCGAGCTTGGTGAAGTAGCGTGCTGAGCGGAGCTGTTCTAAGGCTGCAGGAACCAATGGCATTGGATAGCGGAATTTTACAGTAATCTCGTTCAGCCCCCGATAATCTATGCATGGTCTCAGTCCACCATCTTTCTTTTTAACAAAGAAAAAGCCTGCTGATGCTGGGGAGGTTGATGGTTGGATAAAGGCCTTGGCAAGTTCCTCCTCTATGTAGTGCTGCATAGCCTCTGATTCGGGTTGGGACAGTGGAAAGATATGGCCCTTGGGAGGAGTAGACCCCGGAATGAGATCGATGGCACAGTCACTAGAGTGGTGTGGTGGTAGTTTGGCGGCCTGGGTCTTACTGAAGGCCTCAGCGAGATCTTTATATTCGGTGGGAAGTGGTTCGTCGGTCTGTTGGTTGGGAGATGAAGCACAGGTGGTGTTTGAACGTTGTGGGGACTGGATACAGGTTTGGTGACAATGATCGGACCAGTGTGTTATTTGGTTCTCTGCCCAGGAGATCTGTGGGTCGTGCTGGCGTAGCCATGGTAATCCGAGGATGACTGGGGTTAGTGGTGAGTCTATGATGTAGAAACGCAGTGTCTCTCTGTGCAATGATCCGATCTGTAGTAAAGTGTCATCCATGGTGTAATTGACCCGTCTAGCGCTGCCACTGATAACACAGAGTCACAGGGGATTAGTGTAATGTTCAGAGATTTTGCGAAGTTCAGATCCATAAAGTTCCCCGCAGCCCCGGAATCAATCATGTTGGGTTCATTTTCTGGGGTTACTGGAGGAAGCACAGGACTGGGCGGTGAACCCCTGTTAGTGCGACGTGATCTAATCAGGTTATCGATGCGGATCGCTAGATCAATGAAGCTGTTTAGCGAGCGACCCTCGTCGCGACATGCCAGCTCGGACTGGAGCTCAGTGTTTAACCCCTTTCGGAACAGTAACTTGAGTGTGTCCTCTACCCATGAAGTTTGAGCAGCGAACGTGGGGAACGTGAGGGCGTAATCCGCTGCAGTCTGTCTCCCCTGGCGGAGCGCCAACAGCAGCTCACCGGCCTCCTTACACCCCCTCCAAGGACCCCCTCCAAGGCGATCCGTCGTACTTCTCAGGGAAGGCGAGGCGTGGGCTGCTTGTAGTTGTCGCGGACGTGGCGGCCGCCATTGGCAGCGTGGCTGATGGCGGGCTGGCGTCAGTGGGAGTGAGGCGCAAGCCTTGCAGCATCTTGACCAGTTCCTCGGTGATTGAGGTTAGATGAGTGAGTTGTTGTTGGTGGACGGCCAGAACACTCACCTGGGTCGATAGCTCAGTAGACATGCGTTGTAAAGCCGCTGGATCGGGGTCTGGTGAAGTCTTCTGTAACGAGGCAGACTCGGGGAGATCCATTTGCAGCTTTATTAAGAATATCGTAGTTGTACAGGCAGGGGTCAGATACCAGCAAAGACAGTGTCAGAGGCAGGGCAAACTCAGAGTCAGTAACCAGGCAAACAATCAGGGCGGGCGGCAGGCAAGACAGGGTAAACGGTAACAGGCAGAGATATCAGTAGGCAGGCAGCAGGCAGTCAACAGGGGTAATAGGCAGTCCAAGGTCAAACACAGGTAATCAAACACAAGATATAACGCTCAGTAATGCAGCCGTGGCAAACAAGACTTCGCAAAGCATGATGGGGCATGAGAGTCTTATATAGTCCAGGGGAGATGAGGTTCAGGTGGAGGTGTAATCAGTCCAGGTACGGGGAGTGGGAAATGTAGTCCAAGGGTGGTTAGTATTCGGGCGAGGGTGCCCTCAGGTGGCGATCGGAGGGAGCCACAGAGGCCGAGTTTGTGACAGCATGGCGGGCAATGGGCATTTAAAACAGTTAAACATAAAAGGACTATGTCAATTTCACACCACATTTACTGCAGCAGCTGATGCTCCTATGATCATAAACCACAACAGCCACATCCATGAGATCGTTTAAACTGAGATGACTTTCATGTCATAAAATGATATGTCAATTTCAAATGAGTGCAGAATATCATCCTAATCTGCCATGTCTGTTTTTTCTCAGACAACCCCTATAAAAATTCTAGAGCAAATTACATACTGTTATTTGTGCAAATTCCACAGTGCTCTGAGAAATCTAATCCAGCCTTAATGCGAATGTCTGTGATTGCTGATGTTGTGTTCACCTTATTCCAACACCCCATGTCGCTTTGCGCGAATTATGGGAGTAATTTCTGTTAAACTGTAAACAGTCAGTGATAGACTTTATGAACACAGTAATGCGTTTTATTTTTAAACTGGGTACAATGAGATGACATTATTCTACTCACCCTTCAACCAACAAACATTAAAAGGACATTTAAAAGTGTAAAAGCATCAACAAGGTACTTTCAACAGGCCATGAAAAAGTGTGATTCTTTCCACAGCAATAACAGACGGGGTTGAACATATACTATAGTGATATATATGCATTATGTAATACGTTGCCTTAATAAAAATGTTCATGAACTTTAGCATTGCGTGATACTAATTCAAAGTGATTTCCATTTTAATAAATTGTATTTACCTGTGAAACAAACCTGGAAAGAGACGTGAGGCTTTGAGGAGAAAAACGAGAGATTCTTTGTGCATTCCAGTGAATTATTAATGGGATATATTGTAAATTATATAGAGAGAACAGACCACAAATGTGCAGCATATGTTGTCCTTTTTCATACTATTACAGCGGTATGCAAAGAGACAAAATAAAATAATCAGGAGGATAGAAAGCAGCTGCTGAAAAGAGCTCTTGCCATAGATATTCTTGTTATAACAATGTTATGTTACAATACCAAGCGTTACGTAATTCTCATGATGTCTGAAAATAAAACATGAAAGAAAAATTGACAGCTCATTCAGTCAAGCTGACAGATACTGTAAGCTTTATTTGTAGGGCAACCTTATGATTTGAAATGATAAGTTTCAGTCTTTTTGAATGGAAGTTCCCCAAACCGGAAGTGGAACCCATAATTCGAAACACAGTAGGCTAGTCAGGAATAAGGTCAATAATCCTCACACTTCTCTTCATGTTTTTTGACCTCCCTGAGCTGCTGTTTGTGCACCAATCTCATGCACCAAAAGCATGCTTTCATTTAATTTTAATATGTGTGGTATAAGATAAAAAATAAAATGAAAAAATTAATAAATAAAGCCAAATCACAGAACCTGTAAAGACAATTCTAATGTCAGTCTCAGGTAATAGTAAGGTTAATGTCTAGATTTTTCTACTCACTTATGCAAGTTTATTTTAAAGAGCCACTTTTATAATCTTGTGAAATTTACTTAAAGATTTTATTTTAATAATTTGAATTTTATCAATAAATAATTTATTTTAAAAATAATTTTAATTGTAAAAATAATAATTGTAACTCGAACATTCTGAAAACTAGTCCTGTACTAATAGTGATATAGTGTTATAGTTCAGTTTCAAATGAGTGTGAAGTTATCTTTTGCAGTGTGTTTTTATATTTGAATTAACCTAATTATCAAATTAATAATGTAATGCTATGTTGTCAGTGGCCTACAAATGAACTGGCCTGATTATTATATCATTTCAAAGCAGCTTTACAGAGAATGCCTGTCAACATCACAATTTAAAGAATGCAGTTAGCAAATAATGTAATAATTTAGGCAATTAATTTACAATCACTGTTAGCAGTTTAACTGAAGGTAGAATCAATGAGCTCCTAGAAAAATGAATTTCATTAACAATAATTAGGATATAGAAACTGGGCAATGTGCATGTTGATCCAGATGATTGCGTCTTCTGAAGTCCTCACAGGAGTTGGCGCCGTCTCTTCATAGGTGTTGGTCATCTGAGGTCTTCTTAAGAGGCTGGATCCAAACTGAAGCTGATGTCCTCTCTATTCGTAAAACAGAAAAGCAAATGGAGAATAATTAGCATAGCTGCTGTTCATAACATTAAGCAAAGATAGTCATGTGCAACTGATCTGGTATGAGATGCTAAAGAGATGCGTCTTTAATCTAGATTTAAATTGGGTGAGCGAGTCTGATCCCTTAACATTATCTGGAAGGCTATTCCAGAGTTTCGGAGCCAAATGTGAAAACGCTCTCCCTCCTTTAGTGGACTTAGATATCCTAGGTACAACCTGAAGTCCAGAGTTTTGTCATCTTAAAGAGCATGAAGGATTGTAGGGCGATAGAAGATCAGTTAAGTACACAGGAGCTAAACCATTTAGAGCCTTATAGGTCATTAGCAATACTTTATAATCGATACGGATCTTAATAGGTAACCAGTGTAGAGATGATAAAATTGGTGATATATGATCATATTTTCTTGACCTGGTAAGAACTCTAGCAGCTGCATTTTGTACTAATTGTAGCTTATTTACTGAGGAAGCAGGACAACCAGCTAATAATGCATTACAGTAATCTAGTCGAGACGTCATGAAAGCATGAACTAACTTTTCTGCATCAGAAACAGATAACATATTCCGTATCTTAGCAATGTTTCTGGGGTGGAAGAAGGCTGTTTTTGTAACATATGAAATATGATTTTCAAAGGACAAGTTGCTGTCTAATATAACACCCAGGTCTTTAACTGTTGAGGATGGAGTAACAGTACATCCTTCTAAATGCAGATTGTAGTCTGAAAGATTCTGTGTACAGGTTTTTGGCCCAATAAGAAATACTTCAGTCTTATCTGAATTTAATAGAAGAAAATTACTAGTCATCCAATGTTTTACTTCTTTAACACACTCTGTCAGATTGGATAATTTAGAGATTTCATCTGGTTGTGTTGAAATATATAACTGAGTATCATCGGCATAGCAGTGGAAACTAATTCCATGTTTTCTTATAATATTGCCGAGTGGCAGCATGCATATTGAAAATAGCAGAGGGCCTAACACAGATCCTTGTGGCACTCCATAGTTTACTATCATTATCTTAGATTTTTCCCCGTTTATATGAACAAAATTGTGACGGTCTGATAGGTACGACCTAAACCACCGTAATGCCTGGCCCTGAATACCAGTGTAATTTTGTAGTCGATCTAGGAGTATTTTATGATCTATAGTGTCGAACGCAGCACTGAGATCAAGTAACACTAGTATTGAGACACAGCCTTGGTCAGAAGCTAGAAGTAAGTCGTTTGTAATTTTAACGAGCGCAGTTTCTGTGCTATGATGAGGCCTGAATCCTGACTGAAATTTTTCATAGATAGCGTTTTTTTGCAGGAAGGAGCATAATTGGACCGACACCACTTTTTCTAGTATTTTAGACATAAATGGAAGATTTGAAATGGGTCTGTAATTTGCTAATACATTTGGATCTAATTGTGGTTTCTTAATGAGAGGCTTAATAACTGCTAGCTTGAACGGTCGTGGGACGTGACCTAGAGATAAAGACGAGTTGATAATATTGAGAAGAGGCTCTTCAGCTACAGGTAACAATTCTTTCAGTAGTTTATTGGGTATTAGATCTAACAAACATGTTATTGGTTTAGACGCAGTGATAAGTTTATTTAGCTCTTCCTGTCCTATAGTTGTAAAGCACTGCAACTGTTCTTGAGGGGCGATAATTGAGACTGAATCATAAAACTCTATTAAAGGTTGTACATTTACAATTGCATTTCTGATACTTTCGATTTTCTCAGTAAAGAAATTCATAAAGTCATCACTACTAAATTGTAATGAAATGTTTTGTTCTGGTGATGTCTGTTTATTTGTTAATCTAGCCACTGTACTAAACAAGAACCTTGGATTGTTTTGGTTATTTTCTAAGAGTTTGCGGATATGCTCAGCCCTGGCTGCTTTTAGAGTCTTTCTATAACGAGCTGTCTTTCCACTTGATTCTGAAGACCTCTAAACGAGTTTGTCTCCATTTGCGAGTAATACTGTTGTACCAAGGTACAGTATTTTTCTCTCTAACCTTTTTAAATCTCATCTGTGCAACAGTATCTAATGTACTAGTGAAAATGGCGCACATTCTGCTAGTCATTTTCTCGAGATCATTTGTGTGCTTAGGTACGATGAGCAGCTGAGAGAGATCAGGCAGTTTATTTGTGAATTTATCTATAGTTGTCGGGAAAATTGTTCTGCCTAGTCGATATCGCGGAGCAATTTGACAGATATCATCAGTATGCAGTACGCATGTTACAAGGTAGTGATCAGAGACGTCATCACTTTGCGGTAGAATTTCTATATCGGTTGGATTGATTCCATGTGATATAATTAAATCTAGTGTATGATTAAAACGGTGAGTGGGTCCAGTGACGTTTTGTTTGACCCCAAAGGAATTTAGTAAATCTGTAAACGCAGCCCCTAACTCATCATTTGTATTGTCTACATGAATGTTAAAATCTCCAACAATCAGCGCTTTATCGACGTTGACCAATAGGTCTGAGAGAAAGTCTGCAAACTCTTTTAGGAAATCAGCATAAGGCCCTGGAGGTCTATAAACGGTAGCTAAAGCAAGAGATAGTAGCGACTTTTTACTTATATCTGAGAGTGTAACATTTAGAATCAGAATCAGAAATTTAGCATAAGAATTTCAAATGAATTAAACCTGTAGTTTGTTTTCTGAGTAACATTAAGATTATCTCTATAGATTGTTGCTACACCACCACCACGGCCAATCGGACGGCATTTATTTTTATAACAGTAGCCATGGACAAGACTCATTAAGACCGAAATAATCATTTGGTTTAAGCCATGTTTCAGTAAGGCAAATTACATCAAGACTATTATCTGTGATCATTTCATTTATAATAACCGCCTTAGGTGTCAGTGATCTAATGTTTAGTAGCCCTAGTTTTAGAAATTGTTTTTGTTCAGTAATTTTGCGAATTTCTGGTTTGATCACGATCAGATTTGATCACGATCAGATTTTTTCTAGATCCTTTATTTTTATTTTTAAACCTCACTATTCGGCGAATAGACACAGTTTCTATAGACTGTACTACACTCACATTTCTATCAATTAAGTGGGCAGAACACAGACAGTGAATTGAGGTTTGACTTACTAGTCATACGGTGTGAAGCGTCTTGGAGATGTTCTCCAACAGAAGATCAGCTCCGATGCTGCTGGGGTGCAGACCATCAGCACGGAAGAGCCTAGGACGCTCCCAGAAAAGATTCCAATTATTTATAAAGAGCAGCTTCTGTTCATTACACCAAGACATCAACCATTCAATTTAAGGCAAATAATCTACTGAACCTTTCATGTCCTCGTCTGTACGTCGGAAGCGGTCCGGAATGTGGTTCGTACACTCCTTCGAAAAGAGTAGGGGTGTAACCCCGACATCTTGGCCAGATTTGCCCATTGGCCTCTGTCCATCATGGCCACCTAATCATCCCCATACACTGATTGGCTTCATCACTCTCTCCTCTCCACCAATAAGCTGGTGTGTGGTGGGCGTTCTGGTGCAATATGGCTGCCGTCTCATCATACAGGTGGATGCTGCACATTGGTGGTGGTTGAGGAGATTCCCCCTATTATATGTAAAAGTGCTTTGAGTACCCAGAAAAACGCTATATAAATGTAACAAATTATTATTAATTATTAAAGACGTAAAGACATACGTCAAGACCTTGAATTGGATCCTGTAATACACTGGTAACCAGCCTAATGAAGACAACAGCGGAGTAATACGATCAGTCTTCTTAGCCTTCATAAGCATTCTAGCCGCGGCATTTTGTACAAGTTGGAGACGTGCAACTTAAGTCTGACAGGTTCCAGAATAAATAACATTACAATAATCTATTCAGGAGAAGATAAAAGCATGGATGACTTTTTCTAAGTCGCTAGTTGACAGCATTGATTTTAACTTAGCTATTGCCCTCAGATAAAATAAACAATTCCGAACTACAGTTTTTATTTGACTGTCAAATTTTAGCGATAAATCAAAGATGACTTCCAGGTTTTTTACTCTGTCCTGCAAATGACAAGCCCATGGACCTAGTATGTCACTTTCCGCCTTGTTCAGTGCTGAACGACCAAAAATCATAATTTCCGTTTTATGTTCATTCAACTGAACAAGATTATCTGCCATCCAGACTTTAACTTAATCCAAACATCTACGGAGTGTAGCACAAGAATCAGTACAATTAGGTTTTAGAGGCAAGTAGATCTGTGTGTCATCCGCATATAAGTGATAAGAGATACCATATTTTAAAAAATGAATCCCAATGGGAGCATACTAGTAAGATGTTCCGGATGTGGCGAGAAATTACCAACTTCTGTTAATGCAGATGGCATTTACTATCTGATCTCACCAAGTGGGGTCCTTTACCAGACATTTTGTGATATGACCACTGCGGGTGGTGGCTGGACGCTGGTGGTCAACGTTCATGAAAACAACATGTATGGAAAGTGTACTGTTGGTGATCGCTGGTCTAGTGAGCAGGGCAGCAACGCAAACTGGTTTGATGGAGAAGGAACATGGGCAAACAGAGTCACATTTGGAACTCCAGATGCTGCTACAAGTGATGATTATAAGGTAATTTTTATTACATTCATCAATTAAAGCATGTTTATCTACAATATATATTGACAGTCTATTTCCTTTCTGTCATAGAATCCTGGATACTTTGAAATTGCGGCACAGGGTGTGTCTTTGTGGCATGTTCCTAATAATATGGTGATGGAAAACTGGAGCACTGCCTCCATCCTGAGATACCACACTGAAAATCGCTTCTTAACTCTACACAGAGGAAACCTTCTCAATTTATTCAAGGTCAGACAAACTTTGACAGCAGCTTTGAGTTTTAAACATTCAAAGAAATATAGGCTAAAGGCAAAAGCCTACAGTTTTTTTTTTTTTATTATTTTTTTCTTTATTTTCCCAGAAATTCCCTGTGAGGTTTGGAATCGGGACTTGCAACATTGATAATGGACCTGCTATTCCAATAGTGTATGATACTGGAAATATGGATTCTACAAAAAAACTGTATGGACCTAATACAAGAGGTACAGCAATTTGTTACAGTTATCATCGCTCTCACCTTCCCTGAACTCCATTTCCCATCATCCTTCCTGTTGCTCACCCACTCACGCTTAACAATTGCCTGCATCCTGGATTGTTTATACATTATTCCTCCATCGTCTCTCCTGATCCTCTGTGTCTCCTTCATCTCCTTAATCTCCTGTGTCTCCAGCATCTTCTCCTTCAGACTCCAACGACTCTCCACTCACTCTTCAGTTGCAGTTTTCCATAACCTCCTCCAACCACCTGCAAACCAAGAACTGTCAGTATTATTATTCAAGAAAACTCTCATATTCTTTTCTTTGTCGTTGCGAATCTCTGTTCCATTACACAATTCCTCTTGGGCCAATATTTTTAAAGAAAGTAGCTACATCGACGGACTGTCATAAAATCTGTGTATTATTCAGTGATTGTGATGTAGTCCTATTACAACATCATGTTGAGAACCAATCGCTTTAATGAATGAATGAATGCTGTGTGCATGGACCTATCATGATAGACCATCATCAATTATATATTGTGTTTTTTCAGCAATATTTGAGCCTGGATTCATCACATTCGGAGTCTTCAATTATGAAAAGGCAGCCATGGCACTTTGTTCGGGCGTTAAACCAACCAGTTGTCACACTGAACATGTGAGCTAAACAAATATTATGGATTATTTACAACAATGTTCATGAACAGCATTTGTGAAGTGCTGCTGATGACCACAGGCAATAATTAATGTGTATGGTGTTTGTAAATGATGGGAAAAATACATTTAAAAAAAAACTGTCGGATTAGCAATTTATTGGGAGGCTTCTTTTAATGCATATCTAACTTACTTTTAACTTCTCAATGTTCATGTTTTTTCCAACTGTTCACAAAAGGAAACGAATGTATAATGTTCAGATAAATCCAGTGGGTTGCCAATGCTGTTTAAACAATGGATTCAAAACCTACTTTAGTTTAAGTTACACTGAAAATATTCCATGAACATATTGCGTAACGTTTGGTTACATCTATTCTGCTAATAAAGCCTGTTATTACTATTTTGTCTTCATCGAGTTCCGCACTCGGCTGAGTCTTGACAACATCCCTGACTACAATACATCTGAAATTATAAGGATGCTGCATTAAACATTCAACATCTTTTGTTGTTAGGGAACATTTGAATAATAAATATTTAACCTTGCTTTTTAGTTTTGCTTTATGCTAAAATACCCATTTACTAATTAATAATACCCAATTACTAATTAATTTATGGTACAAAATGGCCAGAATTAGTGGCGGGTTGCTCCGTAAGAGTGGTGGGTGCACTGCCTGTGTTAGGGAAAACATTGGCTTAAGTCAATGCTTTACTCACGTGTCACAATCTTGTAATGTAAATGAATAGAAATTTGCATTTTAAGGCTTTTCCAAGCATGAATAAATGTGGTTTGTTTGTGGTTAATTTTATTAGTTAATAGGGATGCACCGATAGGATTTTTTTTTGGCTGATACCTGATACAGATTTTAACAAACAATTATTGGCTGATTCCGATATTTGTCACTTGCTCTCTTATTTGAAGTTTTGTCATTAAAATAGACAGTGTTTTGATCATTTTTTAAATTATCAAAGTTTAGAAACACATTCATTAAGTTATACTAGTTTATTGCTGCTGCTGCATCATAATAATTATACCATAATAATAATTTCTAATGAACATGGTGTCATGATCCCAACCTGTGTGCCCCTGTCATGATTTTTTTTTACTTCCTGTCCTAGTGCCATGTTTGTTGGTCATTGTAGTTTTTTTCATGTTGAATAGTTTACTGATTTCTCCCCAGGTGTATCTTGTTCTTTGGTATCTTGTGTTTCTCCTGTTCTCTGTCAGTTGTTGGAATGTGATGGTCCTTGTTCTCAGTTTTCATTTGTTCTTAGTTCTCTATGTTGCTTATTGTTTGTATACTTGTTTTTTGATTAAAACCACTGCACTTAGATCCATGCCTCAGCCTGTTCTCTCCGGACGTTACAGATCAACTGACCACTTACAATGGATCTAGGGGGAGGTTATCGGGACCCGGTGAGCATTCTCTGCTCTATTTCGCAAAACGGCCATCTCCTGCTTACTCTCTGCCACCTGCAAATAAACTACCAGTGCACTTGAGTTACCTGTGTTGTCTCCGTCTGTATGCTGACAGCTGTTACTTTAAGAGCTGCACGGATCCAAAATACTGTTACACAAGTGTTTTATTTCTCAACTGTTTAAATTCATTTAAGACATAACCTTGTTTACAAGGATACTTAACAAGACAGCCATTTTGATATACAGGTGGCTGGTCATATAATTAGAATATCATAAAGTTGATTTATTTCACTAATTCCATTCAAAAAGTGAAACTTGTATATTATATTCATTCATTACACACAGACTGATATATTTCAAATGTTTATTTCTTTTAATTTTGATGATTATAACTGACAACTAAGGAAAATCCCAAATTCAGTATCTCTGAAAATTAGAATATTACTTAAGACCAATACAAAGAAAGAATTTTTAGAAATCTTAGCCAAATGAAAAGTATGAACATGAAAAGTATGAGCATGTACAGCACTCAATACTTAGTTGGGGCTCCTTTTGCCTGAATTACTGCAGCAATGCAGCGTGGCATGGAGTCGATCAGTCTGTGGCACTGCTCAGGTGTTATGAGAGCCCAGGTTGCTCTAATAGTGGCCTTCAGCTCTTCTGCATTGTTGGGTCTGGCATATCACTTCTTCCTCTTCACAATACCCCATAGATTTTCTATGGGGTTAAGGTCAGGCGAGTTTGCTGGCCAATTAAGAACAGGGATACCATGGCTCTTAAAACAGGTACTGGTAGCTTTGGCACTGTGTGCAGGTGCCAAGTCATGTTGGAAAATGAAATCTGCATCTCCATAAAGTTGGTCAGCAGCAGGAAGCATGAAGTGCTCTAAAACTTCCTGGTATACGGCTGCGTTGACCTTGGACCTCAGAAATCACAGTGGACCAACACCAGCAAATGACATGGCACCCCAAACCATCACTGACTGTGGAAACTTTACACTGGACCTCAAGCAACATGGATTGTGTGCCTCTCCTCTCTTCCTCCAGACTCTGGGACCCTGATTTCCAAAGGAAATGCAAAATTTACTTTCCCATGTCTTGCATACGTCTGTGCGTAGTGGTTCTTGAAGCACTGACTCCAGCTGCAGTCCACTCTTTGTGAATCTCCCCCACATTTTTGAATGGGTTTTGTTTCACAATCCTCTCCAGGGTGCGGTTATCCCTATTGCTTGTACACTTTTTTCTACCACATCTTTTCCTTCCCTTCGCCTCTCTATTAATGTGCTTGGACACAGAGCTCTGTGAACAGCCAGCCTCTTTGTGTTTTGCCCTCCTTGTGCAAGGTGTCAGTGGTCGTCTTTTGGACAACTGTCAAGTCAACAGTCTTCCCCATGATTGTGTAGCCTACAGAACTAGACTGAGAGACGATTTAAAGGCCTTTGCAGGTGTTTTGAGTTAATTAGCTGATTAGAGTGTGGCACCAGGTGTCTTCAATATTGAACCTTTTCACAATATTCTAATTTTCTGAGATACTGAACTTGGGATTTTCCTTAGTTGTCAGTTATAATCATCAAAATTAAAAGAAATAAACATTTGAAATATATCAGTCTGTGTGTAATGAAAGAATATAATATACAAATTTCACTTTTTGAATGGAATTAGTGAAATAAATCAACTTTTTGATGATATTCTAATTATATGACCAGCACCTGTAATTTTGTGTGAATTAGAATACAATACACTGACGTCATGTGCCTGCTGGGTAGTTATTAGGGTACAGCACAACTCTTAAAGGATTAGTTTACTTTAAAATGAAAATTACCCCAAGATTTACTCAACCTCAAGCCATCCATGACTTTCTTCTTTCTGATGAACACAACTGAAGTTATATTAATAAATATCCTGACACGTTCAAACTTTATAATGGCAGTGAACGGTACCAAAGAGTAAGAAGCTGAAGAAAGTGCATCCATCCATCATAAACGTAATCCACACGGCTCCAGGGGTTAATAGAGGGGTTAATAAAGGCCTTCTGAAGCGAATCGATTCATTTGTGTAAGAAAAATATCCATATTTAACAAGTTATGAAGTAAAATAGCTTCCGCCAAAATATTGTAAATCTATACCTATACAGTAGGGCTGGACGATATGGCCAAAATTTATATCACGATATAATTCTTAATTTCGGTCGATACGATATAATTCCGAAATCGACATGAACTATATAATAGCCTCAGAAAAACTGCCAAGAACGGCCACAATGGATGTCTGTACCTACAAACGTCTGAAAAATGAATTTGCCAAATCTATGAAATCTCTTCCTATAAAACTATATAATATTTTAGAAATAAAAACAGTACAAATAAATTTATGTTCAGCTTTTATTTGTATTTAGCCTTCATACAAACATAAAAATAAACATAAGACTCACTCACTTTAGTAATATTAATATCTTTAACATTAAACTATAACGTAGGCTGATTTTATTATTCTTAAAGGGTCATGAAACCCCAAAACACTTTTTTTTGAGATGTAAACAGATATGTATAGGCTGCACATCATTGAAAACACTAAAGGTACTCAATGTTATTCATAAGTGAAAAATAGTTATTTTTGCATTTTTCATAGCAATTTCTGTCTTCCTGTTTGAAAAGTCCGAGCAACGTCACAAAATCTGACTTAATCGTGTACTTTCGGCCCAAGTATGGGCATGGTCGGGCATGGTCGAACATGCTGACGTAGACCGTTTCGAGCAGGTTTCTTTCTTTTACTGTCTATGGCAGGTTTCGAGCGAATCTCGACATATATATTCATGACATAAAGCTCATTTAATCCAATCACTGCGCATCTACCAGCACAAATGGAAAATATGTTCGCATGAGATCGCATTACAGCGGAGAATTCAAATGTCACAAAAGTGCTGTTCATTCACCTCTGCCTGCTCTAGCTGCGTTCAAATACGCAAGCCGCAGGCTGTTTCCCTCAGCACAGCACGTGTGTTGTTTGTATTTTGCTCGCGATGCGGTCAGAACAGGAGTTTGAATACGAACACATGAAAAATACGATTGTTTTTATGATATACAGGCAGAGCGCGCATATGCTCGGTTTCAGCGCGGAGCTCCTCGATGAGTTTAATAACACTAGCCACGTGACACAGAGCTCATACAGAATAAAGTATCCGTGTTTAAAGTTTTTATTTCACACATTCTCCTGCACCAAACATTAACCAGCACGGTGTAGTTATGCACACATATTTTCATCAAGTTGTGGAAGCTTGTTCCGTCGCATTTGCATCAGGTGTACTCATTCTGTAAAACTTGCCGCGTTCGCGTTTGATCTTAGCGTACAACTGCTGAGCACTGGGTGGTGGCTGCATGTCTCTGTGGTGTACGTCATCACGCAAATAGCCAATCGCGTTCTGCTCTTTCTAATGGCTGCGCCTCAAGTCAGTGATGCTGTAATGTATATATCGAAATACCGGAAATGTGTTTAAAAATCATATCACCGTTATCGGAAAAAAATTATATCGCGATATATATTGATATTGAATTATTGTCCAGCCCTACTATACAGTAGCATCTTTCATTCACTGGGGGTGGGGCACGCCCCCGTGCATGCCCCTGCCCCCAGCCTGATGACACTTCTTAGTCTTTCTGCATTTACATTTACTATTTTATTTATCCAAATCGACTTGAAAACAAGCGATTTATCCTAAGGAGGCAATTAGAGAAGAAGTGCTAGCAACACAAAGTTTCATCGTTCAGAACAGTACAAGTATTTTTGCCATCCCCATGGAATTATAAGGTTCTATCTGACATTTTTGTCAAAATTAAGTTATTCACATATTCTTACTCTATGACAACTTATACGATGTTTTTTTTTTTTTAATGTTGTGTACATTTTGGGACTTTTTATTTAGAAAACAAAAAGGTTCTATCTAGACAGTCGAATGGGATGCAAAAACTTTGAAGCTCAATGTCTCAAAACTGCTCATAATTCAGACAGAACCTTATAATTCCAAGGGGATGAAATTATTCCTGGCAAAATGAAGCTTTCTGAAACAGTACGTCAGGCTTGATACAAATTATAGTCAAATCTTTTCTGCCATCTGGTGGTTAAAAAGAAGATGAAGCGTGGTGTCCTGTTTCAGCAGCAGGTTTTGCATCTGATTCTTCGTGGTGTCTTTGACTGCATGGAAGCCATAACATTTATTAAAGCTATTATTATTATATATATATATATATATATATATATATATATATATATATATATATATATATATATATATATATTGTTATTTATAAACTTGTTTTAACGTTGTATTGTGTTTATGAACTGACAAATTGTTGTCCTGTTTAGAATTATTAAAGCAAATTGTTTAGGAAGAATATCAAATTATTTTTCTCAATAATGGACATATGCTTTCAGTGGAAAATGCACAAGCTCAATGAATCATGTTGCAATATAGTCCATTTTGTTGCATTCGGAAATATGTCAGAAGCTGCCTCTGTACTGTTTGTGTGACTGTTTTTTTTTTTTTTTAAATTGGTTCAACATTTCTAACGTAAAACTTAATAGTGGAAACGTGTCATTAAAGTAAAAAGTTAACACAAATTACTTTCATTGTCTTTTTTAAATGCGGCATAAATCTAACATTTGGAGTCCTTTTAGGCCTACTACAAAAATACAAACACAAAAAACTATATCAGTTAAACACAAATTGTGAGATATTTGTGTTTGATTCACTAAAAAGTACCGAGTCATTTGAGTCCTTTTGGTAATCGAACAACAGTGGTGGCGCTGTGTTTGATTCATTCAAAAGAACCGAGTCATTTGAGTCATTTTGGTAATCGAACAACAGTGGTGGCGCTGTGTTTGATTCATTCAAAAGAACCGAGTCATTTGAGTCATTTTGGTAATCGAACAACAGTGGTGGCGCTGTGTTTGATTCATTCAAAAGAACCCGTTCATAAGAGTCATTCGTTCGGGAATCGGACTTAACTAGTCGGACAGTCCGTTCCCACAGTAGTAGCGGTGTTGTGTGGTGGTGCAGATGAATAACAATTGCGACTGAAAGAGACTCTGTCTGTGTATTTAGTAGCCTACAATATTCCATTCATTTCGAGGGAAGAATTCACGTGTGAGAAATGTGCAGCTGACGCTGGTGATGTGACCTCTTGTGGTTAATTGGGAAGTTTCAGACGTGTGTACGATATTGACATTGGATCAGGAGGACGTTAAAGCTGTGGGTCCTTTGACCATCATCTGCTCACAGAAAGAAATATTCACATACGTTAGCAGAGTTATTACAGAGAGATTAATTTCGTTGCGTGATGGGGAATGGGCTCTGCACCGAGAAAGCAGGTTCTCCCAGGTAAAATTACCATTTATTATTATTATTATTATTATTTATATATTTTATAATATTTATTATTTTATGTTTTTAAAGAAACGACACGTAACGCCAATGACAATTTAAAATATCCATTTAGACATTCATTTTAATTAACTTTTTTTAACTACTGTATGAAATATTTTCTGTCACTGTTTGTCAGATTAATTAGGTTAATCTATAATGTTTTCTTCTGACGTAAATTTCCCTGTAATCCAATTTAAAGGAGTGTGCACTTCAGTGTGATTAGAGAAAAGCTAAACAACACACTGAAACCGTTCACAGATAAACTGTTCTATCAGTTTGTATTGCTGCTTATACGATATGTTAAATATACTGTAAAATATTTTCATTTACATTACGGTGAATCCATTTTCGATCATATAAGCGAGATATATTCAAAGGCGTATAATAAATATACGCCTATATTTTAATTCATAGTGGTAACAGAAAAGATAGTGTCACTGTATTCATTTGTAAAATGTTGATGAAGAAAGATAAAATGGTACTTTTTTCATTCTCACAGTAGACGAGTCTCTCAGCAGTGACTTATCATCATCTTCCTCACCACCTTCATCGTTAAATAATTCTGCTGTACCCATGATCATCATCACGGCTCCATCTCGAGAAAACCTTTTGGAAAGGCCAGTGAGTCTGAAAATAGAGGAAGCTAATAAAGAGGCGCGGCCCACGAGAAGTCCTGTGTTTGTTGGTCGAGGTCGTTTTGTCACGGGCACAGCTTGATTTAATGAGGTATGAAATGAAAAAGTCAGTTATTCTAGTCATGGGGGTAAATGTTACTGAGCTAATGACTATTTCCACATAAAGTTATCTTTCCCTCAGGGGCGCTGTGAGTTTCGGAAGTCAGAAATCTCAACTGAGCGGCACTCAAATCGCAGGACTTTCTTTTTTTTTTTTTTTTACGACACACACGTCATATTCATTTCAAGGATTACTGGTACATTTCCAAGGAAATCCGCCTCCAGCTTCCATATAAATCCTCAAATCTTGACGCTTGGCACATATCCTAACCATCCTAACCCTAAAAGTAGGCTACGTGTTGTCTGAGTGCTTTTTTATTATTATTTAGAAAGCTGGATAGTATCTAAACTAGACCAGACGTCCCTGTTTTCGGTTTTTGGTGCTCCGTCCCCGACTGGAGCTGTCCCCGGAAATGTCCCCGTTTTACAGCTTGTTTAAAATAACCCGCAAATATATTGCAAAAAATCCCGACCAAAATCAGCCTGTTGGTTATCGGAGCAATCGTGTAGTGATTATATTCACCAACAGAGGGGGCTGTGCAGATACACTGATACACTTGATATTACTCACCCTCATGCCGTTCCACACCTATAAGTCCTTCATTAATCTTCGGAACACAAATTAAGATATTTTAGTTGAAATCCGATGGCTCAGTGAGGCCTGCATAGACAGCAATGATTTCCTCTCTAAGGATCCATAAAGGTACTAAAAACATATTTAAATCAGTTCATGTGAGTACAGTGGTTCAATATTAATATTATAAAGCGACAAGAATATTTTTGGTGAGCCAAAAAAAACAAAATAACGACTTATTTAGTGATGGCCGATTTCAAAACACTGCTTGAAGCTTCGGAGCATTATGAATCAGCGTGTCGAATCAGTGGTTCGGAGCGCCAAAGTCACGTGATTTCAGCAGTTTGGCGGTTTGACACACGATCCGAATCATGATTTGACATGCTGATTCATTATGCTCCGAATCTTCCTGAAGCAGTGTTTTGAAATCGGCCATCACTAAATAAGTCGTTATTTTGTTTTTTTGGTGCATCAAAAATATTCTCGTCGCTTTATAATATTAATATTGAACCACTGTACTCACATGAACTGATTTAAATATGTTTTTAGTACATCTTGAGAGAGGAAATGTCATTGCTCCCTATGAAGGCCTCACAGAGCCATCGGATTTCAACAAAAATATCTTAATTTGTGTTCTGAAGATTAACAAAGGTCTTACGGGTGTGGAACGGCATGAGGGTGAGTAATTAATGACAGAATTTTCATTTTTGGGTGAACTAACCCTTGAAGAACGTAAACTGGACTAGAGCAGATAGCGCCATTATCATAAATTATCAATTATAAATTATCAACTTTAAAGGTAATAACATACTAACTATTCATGTTAAATTAAAGTAATACGGTTATGTGTTTTATTACAGGGCTTCAACATGGTGCGGGATTGTTTTGGACAATTTTAAACGTTCTCAGTCACAACGCAGCAATTTCCACACACACGTCTTAACTAAATCACATGGTGAAGGAACACTCAGATATGAATAAATTAAAAAAAATTATAATAAAATAATAATAATACACTTGCAACTTGGTGTTTAAAATTAGTCTAAAATACAACATAATAGTTAAAATTAGTTAAGTTAAAAGGTTGTAATTTCTGTACAGTGAAAATATTAAATTCAATAATAAATGTTACAAATATTTGTTAAATGCGATTTTATTTATCTTATCTTATATTTATGTTGTTTTATTTTTGTAATGTGATTTTGTAAAGTTGTACTTTTGTTATAACACAATAGGCATATTGTTTTGAACTGGTTTTATTACTATAGTGTAGTAGTTTTTTTGGTGAATTGTGTTAAAACCAGACCAAAAATCCTAATAATAAATTAAATCCTAATAATTATTAATGTAGGCTAATAATATAGGGAACCCAGAACGATTAAAAAACAAAAACATTCAAAATTATATTGTCCCCATTTTTTAATAGATAATAACAAATTAGATTTCTGTGATATTTTGACCACTCAAATATGAAATGTCCACAGTTTCCATTTCAGAAATCTGGTCACCTTAATCTAAACCAAACCATAATAATAGAAATGACAATCTTTAATAACATTTGTTTGATAATACACTGTGAAGACTTTGAAATAACATTATTATTAACATTGTTATGTCTGCTACCCTCCATGCATTTTATAAACCTTACTTAAATTACCACCCATCCCTTGGCATTATTATTTAAACAACAAAAAGATCATGAGGTAATACAAAAAATACAATACAGACAAGCCCTCTCGATCACTAATATCACTAATCAATTTAAAAAATACTCTGTCGCTTTTTTATTCAGTATTATAGGGTTAATGTATTGCCTGATCTCATATGTGTATATATATATATATATATATATATATATATATATATATATATATATATATATATATATATATAATCTTTTAACAGATTTACATTTGTGTTGTGCGAGAACATAAACTCACTGAACGCTGACAGTTGTCCATATGGACGGTTAAATGGGCGACTGTAAACTTTCACGGAGTTGCCCTTCCTCTTTCTACTTGAGATGTCCTAGATTTGCTCTCTTTTGTGAAAACATGGCATTAAGGTGTGATGTGTTACATTAATCAATGATCCGGACGAATCTGGAGTGATTGGAGATGGAAAGCACAGCAGAAACAGATCTAGAGCCGTTAAAGCTGAAATCTTTAAAAACAAACAAGACGTTTGTAATTCCGCACAGAGAACGGGTAAGACCGGCTGTCTTTTACATATAAGCTGTATTTGTATTATAAAACAAGAGATACGTGAAGATTTATTGCAGTGTTTGTGCGTGATGTGTGTAGCTGGGGAAATGCAGGAGTGTGAAGGAGTATGAGAAGATGAATCGGATTGGAGAGGGAACATATGGAATCGTGTGTGAGTCTCCAGCAGGACTGATAATGGTCATATATAACGAAAATATTTATATCTGTAATGTGTCATCCATAAATATCATTATTAATCAAACAGCTATTTAGATTTCTTGATTAATTGATTGTGGTTTTACAGACCGAGCACGTGATACAAGGACAAATGAAATTGTTGCTCTGAAGAAAGTGCGAATGGATAAAGAGAAAGATGGTCAGTTTGATACTTCAAAGAGAAAATAGTTCATCCCCAAAATGAATATTTTGTCATAATTTATTTACTCTCCTGTCGTTTCAGACCTGTATGATTTTCGTTTTCCATGGTACACAAAAAAAGATGTAATGTTTACTTGGGCTACTGCTCTTTTCCATTCAATGAAATTGGATGACCATATTGCACCCATCTGAAAGTAATTTATTCAAAAGAAGAAACTGCTCAGAAACTTCAGTGGTTCTTGCACGTATTCAAGTCAATTTATTCACAATACATAGCTTCAGCTTTACAGAGTAGATTACTACATGTGATATCTATTGAGAGAAAATATATTTCTTGGATCTAGTAAGAACTCTAGCTGCTGCATTTTTATTTATTTATAGAGCTTGCAGAATATCGACTTAATAATGCAATACAATAATCTTGACGTTATGAACACATTATTAATAGTTCCTCTATAATGT
The DNA here is from genome assembly GCF_018812025.1 of Megalobrama amblycephala. Classification (NCBI taxonomy): domain Eukaryota; kingdom Metazoa; phylum Chordata; class Actinopteri; order Cypriniformes; family Xenocyprididae; genus Megalobrama; species Megalobrama amblycephala. The sequence goes on from NC_063058.1 coordinate 7,401,912, forward strand.
GATTATCAAATTAAATTGCTATCAAACATCCAGGTTCTTAGCTATAGAAGATGCTGTAATGATACAACCATCAAGCGACAAAATATATTCTAGCATTTTCCCCCGGTTTCACAGACAAGGCTTAAGCTAGTCCTAGACTAAAATGCATGTTTGAACTGCTTTAACTGAAAGCAATTTGTACTGACATATCTTAAAATTGTTTTGTCTCAAGATGCACACCAGTAATTTTTTTTCTAGGGTATGTTCATAAAAGCTACTTAAATATCCTAATTGAAATAAGGCTTAATCCTGGCTTAGCCTAAGCCCTGTCTGTGAAACCAGGCCTTTATGTTTACAGCTGAAAATCTCCCCAGGGGAAGCACATACAGTGAAAAAAGCAGAGGACCAAATACTGATCCCTGTGGCACTCAGTTGTACTTGGGCCGACATCTCTTTGTTAGCACAAATAATTTATGAGTATCTAAAACGGGTGCAAAACTCAGTTCCTAGAGGACCACAGCCCTGGACCAGGATTGAAAACCACTGATGTAAAGCATGCTAATTCTGAAGCCAGTGCAGCAAAATATTGCTAAGATCTTACACTGTTAGATGGGAGATGGAACACAGTTTCTAGGGCTGGGTAAAAAAATATCGATTTCTCGATTTTAATCGATTCTCATTTTTACGAACCGATATCGATTCTTAGTTCCCAAGAATCGATTAGTCTAGTCTGTTTTCAGTTGATAAATGAGCAGAATATGTAGCGCCTCCCATCCAAAAAATTGCAATAATGTTTGCGCTTTGTTACTTTTGATATGAAGCAAAGTCTCAGATTTCAAATGACGTCCATCTTATTATGAGATTCAAAAAATAAGTATCGTTTTGGCGCTGTTTAATTTGACGTGACCGATCGCTTTAATGCCTCAGTTAAAGAGAAGAGGCAGCATGAGCGCATGTGAACATCCTCTCCTCTGCTTTAATACCAGTTACTGCGCAAAATAAACATGAATGAACATCTGAAGGTATGTTAAAAGATACAGTGCAACAAAAATATGTCAATAAAACAGCTTTTTCACACACATTCACGTCACATTTACCTCAGAAAAACATATTCAGTGACCATAAACCCATTAGTCAGCTAGAAAAATGAACTCTAGAAAGCAATATTCTGATAAATAGCTATGCACTGTTACATATTCATTATAATTTTTAATGTTCTTCAATATTTAATGCATGTATGACAGCCGTGATTTAAATGTTTATATTTCAAAAGAACGAATTGGAGTAGAAATATGATTATGTAATTCTAAATTTTATTTATAATAAAAACATCATTGAGTGTAATTTAAGTGTTTGTATATAAATAAGTTAATTTAACCTTCAATATTATTATAGTAGTACCAACTGACTCCCATGTGTAGTTTACAGCATTATACAGCTAGAATATTTGCCATGTACTGTAACTGAAATACTACATCCAAAATAATCGATATCGAATCGAATCAAATCGAAAGCATGTGAATAGTCATCAAATCGAATCGTGAAAATTGTCGATCCAGCCCTGGTCTCTACTAGGATGAGGCATGAATCCTAACAGCATTTCTTCTCTGATGCTGTTTCTGAGCAAAAATAAGCTTTTTGAGTTTTAACTTTAACTTTTTTCTAATATTTTTGATATAAGTGGGAGGTTTGACTTATGATTAACTAGTTCTCCAGGATCAAGTTGTGGTTTCTTGGTAAGGGGTTTGATGCTGCGTTCACACCATGTTTGTAATTACCGTAGGCTTGAGATGACAACACGTGACGTTCTGTTCAGAGCTGTTCACGTCCTCGGACTGGGAGTTATGTGTTTCTATGGTGACACGTGCCATATGGGTTTCTTTTATGATGCTTTTTGTCCTTGTTGGAGCTTGATTGAACCATTGTCCATTCACTCTTATTGTATGAAAAAGAGCAGCTTGGACATTAAGCTAAATTTCTCTTTTTGTGTTTCATGGAAAAAGTACAGGTTTGAAATTGCATGGGGTTTAGTAAATGATACACATTAAGTGTAAAATGCACCAATTATTTCACACATTTAAATTTAGCCATCAGCTACGGAGTTACAATATCAATATTACAACACTTATTTTGTTTATTTTTGTTTAGGGATTCCCATCAGCAGTTTAAGGGAAATTAACTTGCTGATCAGACTGAGACACCCAAACATTGTAGAGCTGAAAGAGGTGGTGGTGGGAAGCCATTTAGAGAGGTGAATACTGTACATTCACAGATATAAACACAGACTTGTATGAAATTTATTTGTAATTAAGTCTTGTTGTACCATGTCTTATTTAATTATACCTTATTATTTTTAACATCAGCCTCTTTCTGGTGATGAGTTACTGTGAGCAAGATCTGGCCAGTCTGCTAGAGAACATGCAGTCACCTTTCTCTGAAGCTCAGGTGCGTTTGATCAGTGACCTCTCCTTCATTCACTGAAATGATGTGTCATCAGAATCAGAATAGGTTTTCAAAGACGTGGTTAGAATTTGACTTGGCAGTTGCAGATACTGGAGAGAGGCAAAATAAGAAGTATAAGGGAGAAGTTATACTTAAAACGCATACAGATTTAGAAAGAAGCAACAGTGCGAGTTCATGACCAAACGCATCTTTATAAAAGTTCTCAATGCTGTTGCAGATAAAATATAATGTGGATAACATTTAATAAATATCTTTAATCACTCAACCCCTTTAGCTAAACCACTTTACTTAAACATCCATCTCGCACATCCGTCATATTTGTAGTCTTTTTAACACTTTTTATTTGTTTTTTCTCGCACATTGAGTAAAATTAAGTTGTCTTTCATGTCTTCTTGTGCTTGAATATTTAAAGGTGCAATATGTAAGATTTTTGCAGTAAAATATAAACGAACTTAAAATATCCCAAAAGTTTCCAACTATTTGAAAATTGTGAGAAAATTGCAATTTTAACCAAGACTCCGGGACGTGTGAGGAGTCGCCTGTCAATGTCGTCATACCCGCCATATCCTCGGTTTCCGGTTTTATTTTGTAGAAACCATGGAAACACCAAGACGCTTTAATATATTACATGTTTTAATAGACAAGGGAACAACTGTTTGGTTACGTTTATAGACAGAAAACTAATTGCTATAGCTCAACACGTTTAGTCTTATTGTTTAAATCTAATTTTCTTGATTTTTTTTTTTTTTTTTTTTTTTTTGCGAGTACCATGCTTTACCATGCCTCAGAGAAAAACACTATTTTGTCAAGTAGCTAACATAGCATAATCAGATGCAGCTTTATTTTTAGTAACAGTAATACAGAATTTTCTCCATCATACAATATGTTTTAAAATGAATTGCATGCCATTTATCAACACAAGCCATCCAGCATTTAATAAAATCGATCTATCTTACTGTAGTGTGTAACAAGCGTCTCACAGCAGCCGCCGAGCGAACGCATGGAGTAACGTTATAACATCATTTTCAACACACTCAAATGTATCTAATATGATAAACAGAGCTGTGTTACCTCATAATCATGACCGGAAAAGCGGAAGCAGCACCGGCGACTGTGACATAATAAAAGTGCCACTTCTCGCAGCGTGTGTTGCACAATCGCATAAAAAAAAAAAAAAAACTTAAGTAAAGAAAAATAATCGAAACATCTGAGTGTACATCAAAGAGGGGCTTTAAATCACAATCATATAAATATATCATGTGAATTCACCCTTTACATGAAATACGGCCCTAACTGAATCACTGTAAAAACTTGTGCGAACTACCGCTGTGACGTCTTATGCAGACTGGGAAGCGGCAACGTCAGTATGGCGGCAGGAAACCCCAAATATGGTCATGACAAGTGAAATCACAAAATCATTTTCTAAATACACACCTACTACAGTTGCACAGTTTAGTTGTCCAGAGCGTTATTCATGCTGACACCGGGCGGTCCTTATTGTCGAGCCCTGCTGTATTTTGTACAAATTTCATTTTGTTTTGGCAAGTATTTAATTATTTTACCCAAAGAAAAACATTGGATTATGCAACAGACATTATACTGCTCAGTTCTTTCACGCAGTTAATTAATAAACCATCAGTTTGTTATATCAGCCTTTTCCATGCTACAGCTTTTATGCCGATGGTTGTTATGTAATTATCACAAAGCAGGTGATAATTAAAGGTGCTAAAGAGGATCTTTTCGTCAACTGAGAAACCAAAGACTGTTACTGAGTTTTTTAAATGAGCGCATGCGTAAGAACAACCCCCCTCCTTCACAGCTCATTTCAAGGGAACGTCTCCTAAAACTCGTAAACACTCGTATTGGAACACGAGTGTTTACCACCGGCATTCGCTGTATCGTGTTAGTGGATTCATTATGTCGGACTCACCGCAGGTAACTCATAATCTGCAGCTGTTACTCCTGTCTCCTGACAAAAACATTGCATGCAGTGCCTGTGGAGTGTGGAAAGTTACTGGAGCGCACAGCCGCGCACGTCTCTCACAAGGAACGTCATGGCAGTGATTGACAAGCCAGAGGGCCAATCGTTTACGCGATGATCGCGTAAACGATTGGCTGATGTTTTTAAGGCCCTACCTCGTGCACAGATGGTGTATATTAATATTATTCCTTTCAGTGCACCTAATAAATAGTCTTTTATCAGTTAGTAAAGACAGTTTCAAGTAATATTGCAAAAATGTATAAAACAAAACATCCTCTTTAACACCTTTAAGAATATTTTCACATCAGTTTTAAAATCCTGTTTTGATGTAGGATGGAAGCCATGGAATTTAATATGTGTTTTATAAATGAGGCCCCTACTTTGATTAACTACCTGTACATCGTTTTTCGGATCTCCAACAAATTGTGACCATCTTCAGACCATGCTAGTTAAAACTTATGAGATTTTTGATTGGTCAAACAGTTTGCATGTGATGCATCAATGTTGTGAACACCTAACAAGATGTTTGGTACAGTTACCATTGGAAATGAGATCTCTGATTGAATGAATTCATAGTGGATCTGGCACTGTTGCCTTTGGTCCCAGAATTGATCTTTTCTTTGCTTTTCACAGGTGAAGTGTATAGTTCTTCAGCTACTTAAAGGACTGGCATATTTACATCACAACTTCATTCTTCACAGGTCAGAGCGTGTTAATTAATTCATGTACAGTAACATATTTCAGGTTTATTTCTTCAACTGCACAGTGAACACTGAGTGGATCATTTTCTTTTCCACATTTAAGAGCCCCTGTTACTCAGTGTACAGTACCTGTCAAGTTGGGAAACATGACAAATTTTTTAAAGGTGCCATCGAACGTTTTTTATTTTTTTTTACAAGATGTAACATAAGTCTAAGGTGTCCCCTGAATGTGTCTGGGAAGTTTCAGCTCAAAATACCCCATAGATTTTTTTTTAATGCATTTTTTTAACTGCCTATTTTGGGGCATCATTAAATATGTGCCGATTCATGCTGCGGCCCCTTTAAATTCTCGTGCTCTCCACCCACGGAGCTCGCGCTTGCCTTGAACAGCATAAACAAAGTTTACACAGCTAATATAACCCTCAAAATGGATCTTTACAAAGTGTTCGTCATGCATGCTGCATGCATACATCGGATTATGTGAGTATTGTATTTATTTGGATGTTTACATTTGATTCTGAATGAGTTTGATAGTGCTCCGTGGCTAAAGCTAACATTACACACTGTTGGAGAGATTTATAAAGAATTAAGTTGTTTATGAATTATACAGACTGCAAGTGTTTAAAAATGAAAATATCGACAGCTCTCTTGTCTCCGTGAATACAGTAAGAAACAATGATAACGTTAACCACATTTAACAGTACATTAGCAACATGCTAACGAAACATTTGGAAAGACAGTTTACAAATATCATGTTATCATGGATCATGTCAGTTATTATCGCTCCATCTGCCATTTTTCGCTGTTTTCATTGCTTGCTTACCTAGTCTGATGCTTCATCTGTGCACAGATCCAGACGTTAATACTGGCTGCCCTTGTCTAATGCCTTGAACATGGGCTGGCATATGCAAATATTGGGGGCGTACATATTAATGATCCCGACTGTTACGTAACTGTTGGTGTTATGTTGAGATTCGCCTGTTTTTCGGAGGTCTTTTAAACGAATGAGATTTATATAAGAAGGAGGAAACAATGGAGTTTGAGACTCACTGTATGTCATTTCCTTGTACTGAACTCTTGTTATTCAACTATGCCATTGCCAAGATAAATTCAATTTTTAATTCTAGGGCACCTTTAATGCTTTTTAAAGAAGTCTCTTATGTTCACCAAGGCTGCATTTATTTAATAAAAAATACAGTCAAAACAGGAATATTGTTTTCTATTTTTCTATTTTCAATTTTTTCTGTTTTGAATGTATTGTAAAATATTATTTATTCTTGTGATCAAATCTGCATTTTCAGCGTCATTACTCCAGTCTTCAGTGTCACATGATCCTTCAGAAATCATTCTAATATGATGATTTGATATAATTTCTGATTATTTTCAATCTTAAAAAGTTTTTGCTGCTAAATGATTTTCTATAAACAATACCATTTAAACATTTGTGGTAAAATAAAGAGAGAGAGAAGTTAATACTTTTATTCATCAAGGATGCATTAAATTGATCAAAAGTGACAGTTGATATTTGTAATGTTACAAAAGATTTCTGTTTAATAAATGCTGTTAGTTAAAAACATTCTATTTATTAAAGAATCCTGAAAAAGTATCACAGTTTCCACAAAAATATGAAGCAGCAAATCATCATATTAGAATGATTTCTGAAGGGTCATGTGATACTGAAGACTGGAGTAATGATGCTGAACACTCAGCTTTGTTCACAGGAATAAAATACATTTTACAATATATTCACATAGAAGACGGTTTAAATTTTAAACTTTAAATTTGTAACATTATTTCGCAATATTACTCTTTTTACTGTATTTTTGATAGGGTAAATGCAGAAGAGACTTCTTTCAAAAACATTAAAAAATTGTCATGTTTCCAAACTTTTGACTTTTATATACTGATTATCAGTTATAAATAATAATGATGAATGTCATTATTTCTCATGTTGATGCTGGTGATTTTTATTAAAGGGATTTGAAGGTGTCCAATCTACTGATGACAGACAAGGGCTGCGTTAAGATAGGTGAGTGGATATAAATAAACTGACATTTTCTGAGAATAGTGAGAATTTAAAGGGGAAATGTGATTTAATTGGCATGAATAATGTGAAAATGCTCTTGCGAGTAGGCTGATTATCTTTATATATAGCATGATTTCTTTCATGCTTTTGGGTGAACTATGACCTGGACACGTTCTTGGCAGGTTTTATGAGATTCACCCACATAGACTTCTGTCAGTGATGGATGTCTGACTGTTTTTCCACAGCTGACTTTGGTCTGGCGCGTGTTTATGGTATCCCTTTACAGCCCATGACTCCTCGAGTAGTCACTTTGTGGTAAGCAGTTAAACTAATTAGTCTCTCTATCATCCTGCTAATCCTTCAAATCTCTCTTTCCATCACTGACTATGTTTTCTTTACAGGTATCGAGCACCAGAGCTCCTCCTAGGGACCAAAACTCAGACGACTGCCCTGGACATGTGGTGAGAACTGGACGAACATTGCTAGAACAAAAGCTGCTTTTCCACCATTGGGCCGAACTGTTCTCATTGCGTAACCGTTCCATTCCGTGCCGATCTGGTGCCAGCTGGTACGGTTATGGTTTCTTTTTCCACTGTGGGGCTGATAACGGCCGCTCTTTTGAATTTTAATGAATGGATTGAATTTAATCCTGATTGGCGACATCACTTCACGGATTCTACCAGCACAGTCTGTAATCGTGCCGTGCCATACCAGGCTCAAGTGGAAACACAACTGGAACCGTTCCTTACCTTTCTAGGAACCGTCCGGCTCGACAAAGTAAAAGCGGCTAAAGTCTTATGTAATCAGATTACCTTTTCAGATATTAGTCAAGAGACAGAGTGGAAAGACAGAGAAGGAACTTGTAAGACATAAGCTTTTTGGTCATGTGTCTGTGGATAGACAGCAGTCAGTGGAACTGATAATAGTTTCTGAGTACAAAATAGCAAAAAAATAAATCCGCAATAATAGGGAAAAGAAAATAAATGTTGATGTGAAAAAATCAGAAAGTGTAATAAATATTTTAACAGCTTTGATATTATTACTCCTGTTATTATAACAGTGCACCTCTATTATTGTCATTATACTACAATTATAAGAATACTTATATCACAATATCACAGTAATGAAGCAAATTAAATTTATATAATCAGATATCATCTTGTGTTTTGCATTAAGGTTATTGTGGCGACTCTTGGGCTGTTTTGCATTAACGAGCGCGAATGACCTGAGTGATTTTTTGAAGAGATCGTTCAAAGGCGAATTTTGTTCATGATGTGAATGTCTTTCTGTGGTATGTACGTGTGTGTGACCCTGTTGACGCATTGTATTAAAGGGTTAGTTCACCCAAAAATGAAAAGTATGTATCACTATCATGTCGTTCCACACCCCTAAGGCCTTCGTTCATCTTCGGAACACAAATTAAGATTGTTTTGATAAAATCCGATGCCTCAGTGAGGCCTGCATTGACAGCATGATAATTACACTTACAGATGCCCAGAAAGGTACTAAAAACATATTTAAAACAGTTCATGTGACTGCAGTGGTTCAACATTAATGTTATGAAGTGACAAGAATACATTTTGTGCGGCAAAATTTTTTTTAAAAATAACGACTTTATTCAACAATATCTAGTAATGGACGATTTCAAAACACTGATTTACAATTTTTTTGTTTCGAATCAGTGGTTCGGAGCACCAGTCACATGATTTCAGTAAATGAGGCTTCATTCTGTAATAAGTGTGTCGAAATTTCAATAGTTCACCACTAGGGGGCGTGACTTTGGCAGTTTGATATGCGATCCGAACCACGGATTCGATTCGTAAAGCATTGAAGCTTCATGAAGCAGTGTTTTGAAATCGTCCATCATTAGATATTGTTGAATAAAGTCGTTATTTTGTTTTTTTTAGCGCACAAAAAGTATTCTCGACGCTTCATAACAGTAAAGTTGAACCACTGTAGTCACATGGACTGATTTAAATACATTTTTAGTAGCTTTCTGGGCATCTGAAAGTGTTAATATATTGCTGGCAATAGAGGCCTCACTGAGCCATCAGATTTCATCAACAATATCTTAATTTGTGTTCTGAAGATGAACGAAGGTCTTACGGTGTGGAACGACATGAGGGTGAGTAATTTGACAATTTTAATTTTTGGGTGAACTATCACTTTAAGATGTCTCAGCTGATCTGATTGCAGGTGGTCAGCACTAAATACATGGAGATGTGTCAGAGACATGTGACCACCTGCTGCCTACTCACCTGTCAGTCAACCAGGGGTGTGAAGTATCGAATCACAAATTGATAATGAACATTGATATTTTATGTGCAACAATAACTCTCTTAGTGTTCATTAAAGGGATAGTTCAACCAAAAATGTGAATTATAATATAATCCACACGACTCCACTGGGTTAATAAAGGCCTTCTAAAGCAAAGTGATGGGTTTTTGTAAGAAAAATTTCCATATTGAAAACTTTATAAAGTAAAAAAGAGTGACCTCTGACCCAACGCAATGACAAACGCGGAAGCGCAGAGGAGAGAGCAAAACAAAACTCCGGTCATGAATTAAAAGTCCAAAAAGATAATTTATAAAGAGAAATGTCGGAGGATTTCAAAATAAGAGAAGAGGAGCTTGAATTTGTTGCACAGCCCTATTTGAACCGTGAGAGACGTCTAAGCTTACGATACTCCTACATCCTGCGTCATACATCACTTCAGAGGATTACTCATTTAGCACGAGTCGACTTGTACAGTGTGTGTACGGTTGCCTGCGGGACATCCCCTTAAAATCTAATTAGAGAGAGTCACACAAGACACATTTAAGTCGCATGTTACTTCCAAGTGTAAATGGTGATTTGTCTTGTCTGGCCACTTGTGATCGGATTACACAAGAGAGATCTAAATACTGAATGTAAACAGGTGTGTGTGTGTGAGAGAGAGAGAGAGAGACTCGGATAAATTACTTTTGACAGCAGAAATACCCTTTCCATCAAAACAAAATGTAGCGTCATCACTTTTGTGGAGAGTGACACATTAAAGTTATTAGAGGTTGAGCTACAAATAATCTTACTCGGCCTCTTTGAAGTCTAGTCTTGCTCTGTTGTTTTCCATCAATTCAATGTGACACTGATATCACAAAAACATCTATAAGAGCTCTTTTAGTCTTGTCCAGCACTATGTTGTGTGTTCTTGGACTCCCACTAACCAGAGCTGGACCTTTTCAGTGCTTCATGAACAGATGTCTATGTTCTCCTCTTGCAGGGCCGTCGGCTGCATCTTTGCTGAGCTTCTTGCCCATAAACCGCTTCTGCCTGGAGCTTCAGAGATCCAGCAGGTGGATTTGATTGTACAGCTGTTGGGAACACCCAATGAGAGCATCTGGCCGGTACTGAGTGTAGCTTCAAAATGAGATCCATAAATAAAGAACGGGTGTTTTATCTGAGTCAAGATGTGAAAGAATACCTGAAACTCTGATGAACGTTGACACTACAAGCTAAATGCTTAGTTTCTTGTGGATTTTAGGGATTCTCGCGTCTGCCGCTGGTTGGGCAGTACAGTCTGAGGAAACAGCCCTACAACAACTTAAAGAACAAGTTCACCTGGTTATCAGAAGCTGGTTTGAGACTGCTCAACCTTCTGTTCATGTACAACCCACAGCGCAGGTACAGGAAACACACCTTTTATTTTATATATATATATATATATATATATATATATATATATATATATATATATATGAGAGAGAGAGATAGAGGGAAAACTATTTTATTGTGCCTTGTGTATTTTCATTGCTGCCACATACACGTTAAATCTTTTCTCGTAAATAACGAGATGTTATGTTGTAAAAATGACATATCGTCTTAAAAACTACATATTTTCACATAATAACGAGATATGGCGTTAAAATTATTTTTTTTTCTCATTAAAACGCTATTTTCTCGTAATAAAGAGATGTTACATTGTAAAAATGACATTTTCTCGTAAAAACGAGATATTAAAGTGAGTTTTTCTAATTTTTCTCATAACAGAGATGTTGTCATAACATCTTTTCTTGTAATAACAAGATATGCCGTAAAAACAACATATGCCGTAAAAATGACATTTTCTCGTAATAACGAGATAACGAAATAATTTTTCTCATTAAAACGACATCATCTTGTAATAGAGATGTTATGTCATAAAAACGACATCTTTTCTCGTAATAACAAGATATGTCGTAAAAACGGCATTTTCTCATAACGAGATGCCAGTAAAACGAGTTTTCTTGTTAAAACCACATATTTTCTCGTAATAACGAGATATGACGTTAAAATTAATTTTTTTTTCTCATTAAAACGCCATTTTCTCGTAATAAAGAGATGTTATGTTGTAAAAATGACATTTTCTCGTAAAAACTACATATTTTCAAGTTATAACGAGATATTAAAGTGAGTTTTTCTCACTTTTCTCGTAATAGAGATGTTGTCATAACATCTTTTCTTGTAATAACAAGATATGCCGTAAAAACAACATAAGCCGTAAAAATGACATTTTCTCGTAATAACGAGATAACAAAATAATTTTTCTCATTAAAACGACATCATCTGGTAATAAAGAGATGTTGTCATAAAAACGACATCTTTTCTCGTAATAACAAGATATGTCGTAAAAACGAGATGCCGTTAAAACGACAGTTTTCTTGTTAAAACCACATATTTTCTCGTAACAAAGACGTATGTCATTAAAACTACATATTTCGTACCTGTAACGTTATTACGAGAAGTAGTTTTAACAAGAAAAATGTAATTTTTACGTCATAACATCTCGTTATTATGTGAAAAAATGCAGTTTTTACAACATATCTCGTTATTACGATATGATTGGGTGGAAAAAAATATGCATGTGGCAGCAATGCACCACTGTATTTATTTATTTATTTATTTAGATATGTATTTTAAATGTTACATAGCTTGAATCTAATTGACAAACCGATGTTTATGGTCCCTGTGACTAAAAAACACATATATCATGCTATTTAATATTGCACTGTTTCTTATAGAGCCACAGCTAAGGATTGTTTAGAAAGTTCCTACTTCAAGGAAAAGCCCTTGCGTAAGTACAGGCTTGTTCAGTTTTAGTTTTACACATTTCTCTATATTGAGATGCTGTTTTTAAGCGGATTTTGCTGTGATGTTTTCTCCATGTTTTACTCCGCAGCGTGTGAACCAGAGCTGATGCCCACATTTCCTCACCATAGAAACAAACGGGTCGGTTCTGTGAATGAAAGCCAGTCCAAAAGAAGCAAAGTATGATGAACTCTGCCTGATGAGTGACGGCAGTCACAGATGATATCGCAAATGAGCTTTACTTTCCAAATGGGAAATATGTGTTCTTATACTGTAAGATATTTTGCAAATAACATGTTCAAACTTAGACATCAGATACATTGTAAATAATACAGTTAAATCATAGTTAAGTTAAATGATGCTGTAGCATTTTTTTTGTACAAAGATTCTGTTTTGAATACAATGTAATGTCACTTATGTTATTCATTTTGTTGGGTTGATTGTGGGCTTAACCTGCTTAGTATTTTTTGTTGATTTGTGAAATGGAAGATTTCATGACAAATTTATTGTTGATTAACCAACAGCCTAGAATGAGCTTGAAAAAGTATGATTTGAAAAGCATGGTTAAGTATATGAGACACGATGGCGCCAGCATCTGATGATGTATGCATCTGCTGTCAGATTCCTCACTGATTTATGAATTTCAAATCAGTGCTTTTCTAGAAATATACAGTTCCCTCCATTAATATTGGCACCCTTGGTAAATATGAGCAAAGGTGGCTGTGAAAATGTCTGCATTGTTTATCCTTTTGATCTTTCATTAAAAAAATGTACAAAATTTTAATAATTCTTGGCAACAGTTCTTTTAACCCTTGATGGAGTGTGTAGCTTTTCATATAACATGCTAGAAACATAATCACTGTAATAATGATCCATCCATAGAATCTCAAGCATTTGCCTATTAAAATCAAAACGACTTTTTTTGGCTGGGCAGTGTTTGTGTGTGTGTGTTTGTGTGTGTGTGTGTGTGTGTGTGTGTAAATATATATATATATATATATATATATATATATATATATATATATATATATATATATATATATATATATAATATATATATATATATATATATACATATATATGTGACGTTTATATTGCACTTTTCTCAGCACTTTACATTTGATAAATTCAGCACAATATCATTATCAGCATGTCAATTTTGTGAAATATTAAAATTAGTTAAAAGTACCACATAAAATTAATACCTGCATACTGCATAGGTACGCCGCATTTAAAGGAATATTTCACCCCAAACTAAAAATTCTGTCATCATGTACTCATGATTTTGATTCATCTTAGAAACACAAAACGAGATATTTTAATGAAATCTGAGAATACTTGTTTAATTTCAAGTCCAGGTAACCAAAACTTGAAAGATACAAAAAGATAAAATGAAGATACGATCACAAATTTGAGCTTTTATTTACATATAAAAGAATGCCTTCTCACACACACAGAGAAAAGCTTGTGCATGCATCACACACTACAACAAACCTCACTGGTTTTCATTGTGCACACACAAGCTTCCTGTTTACCAAATGTAATGTACTCTATGCATGCGTGTATATGTAAATAAAAGAGTAATGTCTTCACACTGAGTTTACAGCTCCAAAAACATTTATTAATTAACAGCTCAAAGTTTCAACTGTCAGGTCTTCATCAGGAATAAAATTAAATCTGTTCATCATATACATCAATCATATCTCTTCACAAGACTTGGATTAAACCGCTCGATTCATAAGGATTCGTTTTACGACACCTTTAGAACCTTTTTGGAACAGTACAGTTACCTGGACTTCTCAGGTGTCAATAAAATATCTTGTGTTTAGAAGATTCACCAAAGTCTTATGGGTTTAAAACAACAGAATTTTCATTTTTGGGCGAACTAACCCTTTAATTCTTGTATATTTACTTCACAGCATTCTCCATTTTTGTCTGATACATACACAGCATATTCAGAGAAAATTATCCTTTGATTAAATCAAAATTGTTAATGTAACAACTACTGTTAGAAATCAAGTGTATCCATTTTAAGCAGATTGGATTGGCTGAAGTAAACACAGCTGCACAAATTGTTTTAAAAGTCATTTTTTATCAGTTCAGGTCAGCGTGGGTTTCTTCAGAATGAATGACGGCTATGTCTATAACACACTTCATTATTTGAACACATCTGCTTTAAATAAGTGAAATGTTGATGGCGAGCTTGACAAAATACACGGCCAGGGCATATTTCACCCGAATCAAAAGAGAAACAATCTGAATAGTTGTAAAATAGGCTCGATTTTCTTTATTTAAAACACGAATAACGAAAATCAAGCCTATTTTAGTAACATTAAGATTTTCCATTGTGACACTTTTCATGAAGAAAATCTAAAGATCATCATCAGCACAAATAATAGGCTTCATATTCTTCCCAAATGTCTTTCCTTTTAATTCTGGGGTGAAACACGACCCAGGCATGTTTTGATGAGATTCACCCAAACCACGTTCAGAAATTAAAGTGCTGAAATACTGAGCTGGACACAATACATACTCATAAAGCTCAAAATGATCTGTCACTAGAGGAGTGCTCGAAACAATCCAAAGTAGTGAGAATAAATTAAAATAAATACTCATTGTAATGTTGATAGCTCATTCGGAATAAAGGGCAGACAGGAAAAACAATTTCATAAAATGAACGCTTCAACAAATTTGATCATGTAAATGTAAACAAAACAAGCAAGCTTCATGCTCCGGTCTTTTCTATCGATTAACATTAAACGGATGAATCTGTAGTGCTGGGCGATTAGAGATGTTAGATTAGATCACATGCTCCTGCTGTTCACTGCTGCGGGTTAGTTTAGAGAAGAAAGTCCAGGTTGAGTTGGGACAGCTACATATGAATCGATGTTTGAAATGAAAGCGTGTCGTGGTTCAGCCCTCCTGTCCAAAATCCTCTGTGAACTTCTTCACCTTCAGCAGGTCTTCTGTGTTGACGGTGGGGCGTGTGGTGGCCAACGAGCGCAGCATGTCAGACTACAAACAAACACACACGCAAACAAACTCCGTTACACAACAGCACGTGTGTGTGTGTATATATTTTTTGTCAATAACAATTAGCAATAAATCTGCCATCTTATTCCTTTCATGCATGAATTATGATATTCTCAGTCAGGATTTTTTTCATGTTTTTATTTCTCTTAGAGCATGAAAAACAAGATTTTTTTTTTTTTTTTTTTTACACATATTTTCTAAAGAGATTTCCAGATGTCCACTTGAGCGGACAGTATGCGTTTATCAGTCCCTCCAGGATTTTGCGGGATTTTTTTCTGATTTCTGCAGCTTAAAATGACTTAAAATGACTAAAATGGCTTTTCTCAAAATTTGCGGCATTTCTTGTGTCGTTTTTCAATAAAAATACACCAGAGTCAGTATTCTTCTAACATTTTTATTACTTTTCTGAGCTCAAGAACTTACATTGACTTACATTTTTGGTCATAAATAACAACCGCAGCAAACAGCATTTTTTGCTCAGTTTTGGCCTCTGAATAAAATTTTCCCCTCCATACTCACCATATCATATTGTGAATCCTGGTGTATCAAATATATGACAAAACATAAAACACATTCAAACTTTTTTCTTTTACATTTTGTCTAAAAGGTAAAAAAAAAAACTTCTGTTTAAAAAATATATATATTTTCTGACTATTAGGCTTTAATTATTTCAGGCTTTACAGGGTTGATTAGTATTTTTATAATACAACAAAAAAAGAACCTTAAATGTAACAGTGGCCTACTTTTGAAGAATACACAAAATGTAAAAAGTAAAAAGTGCAAAAGAACGTAACTATAAACCGTGCACACAACGGGAGCAGGGTTGTTGCAGTGGTTGACTGACTGACAGATGCATTGCCGAAGCAACGGCGCAAACAGTTGTTTGTCGATCAATTCAAGGTCAGCGCACATAGCCTACTTCGAAGTGGGCTTTCCTTTGGCTGAATGTACGTTGTGATGATGTCACGCGACATGTTTAGGCCCAAAATCTGTGGAAAATATGCGGCTATTTAGAAAATTTGCAAGCCCCACCGTTTGCTTGATTTTGCGGTAAATTCTGCGATCGCAGAATCCTGGAGGGACTGGTTTATGCTTCAAACTGAAGAGATACTAGGGCTGGGTATTGACACAATTTTCATGATTCGATTCAATTACTATTCACATGCTTTTGATTTGATATCGATTATTTTGGATGTAGTATTTCAGTTACAGTACATGGCAAATATTCTAGCTGTATAATGCTGTAAACTACACATGGGAGTCAGCTGGTACTACTATAATAATATTGAAGGTTAAATTAACTTATTTATATACAAACACTTAAATTACACTCAATGATGTTTTTATTATAATAAATAAAGTTTAGAATTACATAATTATATTTCTACTCCAATTCGTTCTTTTGAAATATAAACATTTAAATCGCGGCTGTCAGAACTGATTTATTCAAACACGCATTAAATATTGAAGAACATTAAAAATCATAATGATTATGTAACAGTGCATAGCTATTTATCAGAATATTGCTTTCTAGAGTTCATTTTTCTAGCTGACTAATGAGTTTATAGTCACTGAATATGTTTTTCTGAGGTAAATGTGACGTTACGTGACATTGTTTACAAGCTGTCTTATTGACGTCTTTCCGAGGTTGAAACACTGATTGAGCGATTACACGAGACATGATACGGATTTCAGTAAGTTGTACTTAGGGCTGACCGATATATTGCATGAGATTGTCACATTTCGTCAGTAAAGCTGGTTCCCTGGTTACCGCTAAATCGCCATCACCTGCTTTTAAATGGAGCGGCATTTAATAGACAGAGCCGTTCATTATCGCGTTCATTATCACAGATGAATCGACCTTCGATAATGAACGCGGTATTGCGTAGCTTGACAGTGAGCTGCGGCTCTGTCTATTAAATGCCGCTCCATTTGAAAGCAGGTGATAGCGATTTAGCGGTAATCAGGGAACCGGCTTTACTGACTAAATGTGTGTGACAACCACCCAGCCCTAGTTGTACTGTATATTTTAACATACCTTCAGACGTTCATTCATGTTTATTTTGCGCTGTAACTGGTATTAAAGCGGAGGAGAGGCTTCTCTTTAACTGAGGCACTACAGCGATCCGTCACGCCACATTAAACAGCGCCAAAACGGTATTTATTTTTTGAATCTCATAATAAGATGGATGTCATTTGAAATCTGAGACTTTGCTTCATATCAAAAGTAACAAAGCACAAAGATTATTGCGATTTATTGGATGGGAGGCGCTACATATTCTGCTCATTCATCAACTGAAAACAGACTAGACTAATCGATTCTTGGGATTTAAGAATCGATATCAGTTCGTAAAAATGAGAATCAATTAAAATCCTGAAATCGATATTTTTTTTACCCAGCCCTAAGAGATACTGTATTAAACATAATACAGTAATAACACAGAATCAATAAAATCATGTGAAAACTATAAAATATATACAAAAAATATAAATGCAATAAATATTGCAAAAATGCAACTGAACTTCATACAAGTTGAACTTTGCGTATCTTTGATGGAATCACGTCCTCATGTTCTGATATCAGAGATCTCTACAACCTGTCAAGGAAAAACTGTGGAAACCCAATTCAGATGCTCCCTCCAGTGTACCAGAGTATGTCCATTTACCCTTATTAGCTGATAATCATGTTCAAGATGGACACATTTCTACCATAGCTCTCCTCTGACAAAACCTAGCGATCAGGTGTTTTGAATTTTACGCAGTGAAAGGTTTTCTTATTTTGCAAAGCGAGTGGCATACTCGATAATGTCAGCTTCAACATCATTAAAAATACAATTAAGATACTATTGTAGAAAATACGTATCGCACACCCGTAGTCAGAGATCAGAGGTGTCCTTTCACTGACTGTCTGATGCAGGTTGTCTGGCTGTTTTAACCAGAAGGCCAAGAAACAAAGTCGAGGTAAAGGTTGTCTTTGAAATATATGCAGAGTTCATATCCAGAGCAAGTAAACTAAATATCCATGAGCAGAAATATTTTCTATTCACTATCCTATTTCTATGGTGATATACACTACCGGTCAAAAGTTTGGAAACACTACTATTTTTAATGTTTTTGAACAAAGTCTCTTATGCTCATTAAGGCTGCATTTATCTCATAATAAATACAGAAAAAACAATAATATTGTGAAATATTATTACAATTTAAAATCATGGTTTTCTATTTTAATATACTTTAAAATCTAATTTATTTCTGAGATGCAAAGCTGAATTTTCACTATCATTACTCCAGTCATCAGTGTTACATGATCCTTCAGAAATATATTATCAATGTTGAAAACAGTTGTGTTGCTTAATATTTTTTGGAACCTGTGATACTTTTTTCAGGATTCTTTGATGAATAAACAGTCAAAAAGAACAGCATTTATTCAAAATATAAATCTTTTCTAACAATATACACTGCCCTCCAAAAGTTTGGAAACACCCCTGTCAAAGTGTGGTTTTGGACAATATCAGCATCAATCCTTATTTTTTGGTGCAAATACATGACAGTAACTTGACATTATCATTGAAGACCAGCAATAATAATTTTCATTTTGATTACATAATAATGCCAATATATACATGTCAAAGTCAGACATTTGCCAGCTGTGATGCCTGGTTACTGGTTTAAATTTGGCCCAGGTTTGTAAACGATTTTTGGGTCAGCACACCTTAATAGCTTCAACAACTGATTGCCAATTAAGTTTTGAATACAATGAACCAATTAGAACCCAGTTTAGGTCAGAGAGCTGCTAATGGTGGATATTTTGATGAATCGAAAATTTAAGTTTTTTTTTATGTATAAACTGTTTATATAATAATAGTTTGTGTTGTCCCTTATCAGTGCAAAATTATCACAAACTAAAAAGGATTCATGCCAATATTGTCCAAAACCCCACTTTTCTAGGGCGTTTCCAAACTTTTTGAGGGCAGTGTATATCTTTACTATCACTTTTTATCAATTTAATACACCCGTGCTGAATAAAAGTATTAATTTCTTTCAAAAAAAAAAGAAAGGAAAAAAATGACTGACCCCAAACTTTTGAACAGTAGTGTATATTGTTACAAAAGATTTCTATTTTAAATAAGTGCTGATATTTTTTAACTTTTTATTCATCAAAGAATCCTGAAAAAGTATCACAGGTTATAAAATAATATTAAGCAGCACAACTGTTTCCAACATTGATCATCAATCATCATATTACAATGATTTCTGAAGGATCATGTGACACTGAAGACTGGAGCAATGATGCCGACTGATGATGAGATCTAGCGCCACGAGATATTGTGAGATTAAAATGTGACGCGCTTTCTCGTAGAGGTGAAAAGCTGTCTCGTGATATTGCCACGACAGAGTGTGAGGTTGAAATTAGGATAGAATATGCCACCACTATGTTTACATTACGCCTCCACTGTCGTTTTCCTTTTATAGAAATAAAAAACATTCAATTCAGTTGGATAGCAGTCGCTTCAATGCCATCCAGCTCATCCAACTCGAGCTGCAGAGTCGTACGTAGTGCAGCAGAAATCAGAGTTCACTGATCACATGACGAGAGTAAGTGACGAGATGACTGATGAGACCATGGCGGAAGATTCATTGCGCAACAGAGGCTAAGCGTCTGACAAATGTCTTATCTTGTAGAATTTACTCTCAGCACTGCCGCTCCATATTCAGAGAGTATACATAATCACAAAAGCGAAAGTAAAACGCGAACGCACATTCAAATGCGATTTCAATACCCCGCATTTTGAAAGCGGCTCCCTGATGCATGCAAATATCTCCCAATATGAAAGCTATCTTAGGCTGGGCAGTGTAGTTGTGACCATCTCTCAGCTCTGTATCATGCTTAAAGAAAAATTTGGTGTCTATTTTCACTTTGAATGTTGAGAGAGTACTTTAATTATGGTTGCACTTGATAAGACTAAGAGAAAACTGTTATTCATTTTTTATTTCCATGATCAATTTGTGGAAAGGAGTTCAGTTAGGAGGTCAAAAGTTGTAGAAGCTCATAAATCATGTACAGTTCTGAAGAGACCTTTTACAGTTCTTGAGTATTGTTGTCTTTTACTGCATATGATAATTCATGATAAAACTCAGAAAGTAGAACCGAAATGACATTCATTATAGTTAAAACATTTCAAATGCACCTGCAGACTAATTTTCTAGTCATGTATTTTGTCATTGAGGATTTCTGTAAAAATCTCATCTCATCTTGTTCTCGTGAACTCAATCTCGTGAGCCGTCTCGTCACACCCCTACTAGACATGTGTTCAGAGACATGCTAAATGTGAAAAGAAGTAACTGATCTCACCATGCACACTATGGGCTCCAGTAGTTTGTCACTTGGTACATCCATCCAGGTCATCTCTATGGCATCAGGGTCACCGGGAGAACACGGGGTCAGGAGGTCATCCACCATCACAGAACTGTTACTGCGAGACGGCCCTCGCACCTGATGAGCAAAGAGACATCAAACTCAAATGTTCTAGAACTATAATTTAACATTTCATTTCAAAGCCACACACTTATGTCTTTTAGTTAGCCATTTTCCCTCTAATGTATGTAATAATGCAGAGAACCACGTTATTAATTCATTAGCTGTCTCAAACCAGATACGCAATAGAAAGTTATCTCTGATTTACAAATGATTCATTCAATATATCAGTTATTTTGAACTGAAGGATAATGACACTGTCTTCTGTAGAGCTGCCTTTGAAGTTGTTTAATAAATGAACTTTGCAACATTGTCAGTTATTGAACAGAGTTGAATCAACACTGATTTGAACTGAGTAGAATAATAACACTATTGTCTTTTGCAGAACTGCTTATAGCGGAAACAAATCAGTTTCATAAGTGATGCACTTGATGAAACCACTGATAACTGTTGTTACCTTTTTGAAGTGCGTGGCGGACTGCACTTTCCTGACAGGCTGCATGAGAGCATCTCGTACTATGACGCTTATATCGGCTCCAGAATATCCATCTGTTTTGCGGGCCAACTGACGCAGGTCTGCCTCTGTCAGGCTGTGAGGAGTGTTACCTAGATGTAAGCGGAACATGGCCGATCTCGCAGGCTCCTCTGGGAGTGGGATGTAGATGCGCTTCTCAAACCTGCACATGGGGAGTATTTTACAACATGCAGATTAAAGACTTTCTTTGTTTTTACATTGAAAGCATTCATCACACTGACCTCCTGCGAATAGCAGCATCAAGGACCCAGGGAATGTTAGTAGCACCGAGAACTAATATCCCATCACTGCTATTACCAACACCTGCCAAAGAGAGACGCCAGCAAACCATTAAACAATTTAAAGACATGGATGAGTTTGCAACAGATTATGAGGAAATCCTGTATCTGGGTTAATGATTTTTTTTTAATTAGGTTTAAAATGTATGCGCTAACTACTATATTTAAAAAAACTGTAAACACCTTTCATATTCCCTGAACAGTTTTGACCTGGTGGAATGTGAACTTATAAAACAGTCTTAACTTAAAGGATTAGTCCACTTTCAAATTAAAATTTCCTGATAATTTACTCACCCCCATGTCATCCAAGATGTTCATGTCTTTCTTTCTTCAGTCGAAAAGAAATTAAGGTTTTTGATGAAAACATTCCAGGATTTTTCTCCATATAGTTGACCCCAAACGGTTGAAGGTCAAAATTAGTTTCATTGCAGCTTCAAAGCGTTCTACATGATCCCAGATGAGAAAAAAGGGTCTTATCTAGAGAAACCATCACTCATTTTCTAAAAAAAAAAAATTAAAATTTTATACATTTTAACCATAAATGCTCATCTTGAACTAGCTCTCTTCTTCTTCTCTATTTGAATTCCAGCAGTGTAGACGCTGCTAAGTGTATTACTGCCCTCCTCAGGTCAAAGTTTGAACTAAATTGTCATATACAATATACTAGTGCAAGTATATAACAACTAGTTCAAACTCTGACCTGTGGAGGGCAGTAATACACTTAGCAGTGTCTACAATGCTGGAATTCAAATAGAGGAGAAGAGGAGAGCTAGTTCAAGATGAGCATTTATGGTTAAAATGTATAAAATTTTAATTTTTTTTTTAGAAAATGAGTGATGGTTTCTCTAGATAAGACCCTTATTTCTCATCTGGGATCGTACAGAACACTTTGAAGCTGCACCGAAACTGTAATTTTGACCTTCAACCGTTTGAAGGCCAGTGTAGTCCACTATAAGGAGAAAAATCCTGGAATGTTTTCATCAAAAACCTTCATTTCTTTTAGACTGAAGAGAGAAGGACATGGACATCTTGGATGACATGGGGGTGAGTAAATTATCAGGAAAATTTAATTTGAAAGTGAACTAAACCTTCAATATTTTTCAACTAAACCCATACTGTATCTGATCAGTCACTTCTCATTAATGAGTGTACAGTGTTTTACTATGTTATTACTACATTTACCCCCTTTTTAATTAATTAAAAACATTGAGAAGCTCTTCAAAATTTAAACATTTACAAGAACTACAGCAAAACCACTAAGATGCAAAAATTATTATTTTTTTTTTCAAAATTCATGAGA
Organism: Megalobrama amblycephala; assembly: GCF_018812025.1. Classification (NCBI taxonomy): domain Eukaryota; kingdom Metazoa; phylum Chordata; class Actinopteri; order Cypriniformes; family Xenocyprididae; genus Megalobrama; species Megalobrama amblycephala. Next base: position 7,424,787 of record NC_063058.1, read on the forward strand.
AATTTTATTTGAACATATCATTATATGAAATTTATAAGAACATATAAATTTATAATTACCAGTATTAACTCCACTGGAATGTATGGAATTTAATTAAATTTTCATATTCTTTTCCTGACAAAACATCAAAAAACATGAATGTTTTCAAACAAAATATACTTATTTCATTTTTATTTTAGCAGTTGATCAACAGCCTGAATCAGCATGCTTCATCAATTGGTAGCAGTAGAGTGAAATGAGGACTTTTCTTTTCAAACTCTCTTTCCTTTTTCAAATTTAGACTCTTTGGTCTATTTGGAACATTTGTGCTCTATACCCACTTGGACTGTAGTTCAGTTGATATACTTTATTTATGTCAATTTCATCTTTTGTTTATATATAGTGTCTTTGTATGTGCAAAATTCAGTCCTAAAAGTGTGTGAGACACAATTTTTTTTTTTAAAACAAATCCAACTCATAGAAAGAAAAAAAATCAGCATAATTTCACTTCTGGGTCAAAACTGACCCAAATGCGAAAGGTGTAACACCAATTCTGGATGAACTGATGTATCGGCCAATAATCTGTATCAGCCAATAAAAGCAATTATTTTCACTATCGGCCAACTGCAGATTGTTTAAAAACAGCTGATGATCAGGGCCGATTATATGCCATCAATCAAAAGAGGGCTGAAAAACTTGTCAGACTGCAACTAATACTGCATGTGAAGAAAATGCCTCTAGTGTTGAATTTAGTGCTGCTGAAGTTAAAGCGAAATTAGAGCACTGACAGTTAAAAAAAGTGACGTTAAAGCAGGCTTTTTTTGAATCACCCGTAGTTCAAGCCAGGATTGCCATGTCCGCAGTTTTTCTCTACACCAAACATTATTTGTAGCGTGCCTCCCTTCCAATAATCGCAATACTTTGTGCTTTGTTACTTTTAACCAGGAAAACGGCCCAAGGGGAACCATTAGTTCTCGGGGAACCACCCTGGTAGCTAGTTCCTAGAATTAAGTTCCTGGATCTACCCGGTGTGAAAGCCCCTAATGTTTCAACTGCAGAAACATGTCAATAAACAGCTTGTGAACAATGTCACTTAACCTTGCATTTACCTCAGGTTGTTAGTTAGCTATAAAAAACATGAGATTATTAGAGATTATTATCTTATTTGCTGTTATTTATATATGTATGTTTGAATATACTGTATTTGTAATTATATCTGAAAACAAATAGCAGTTGAATATAATAGTTTGGGCTCTGTTGTTAATTTTAACCTCTAATATTAAAGTAATTTACCAAATGAAAGGGTTCCCTGTATAGTTTACAGCATTAGTTGGGAGAGATTATTTCTCCTCCGGTATTGGCAGATATCATTCTGAATAATGTGTGTCGGTGGAGAAATTTAGTATCAGTGCATCTCTAGTAATAATTTTGTTTAAATGGTTATATCTCTTAAAGTTTTTTTTTTTTTTTTTTTTTTTTTAAATCTTAAATGGTGTGTATTTTGATAGTCTTAATCCATATGCAAAGCTTTTCCCACCCTAAAAACTCTTTAAAAAATTCTTTATGTACCGCTTCAAAACTGAAATGAATGCAATAGGAGGGTAAAAAAAAAAAAAAAAAGTATCCTTTCATGTTGCCTTTTCATGTTTTTGAAAAACTTTTAAAATATTTTCAAGTTTTAATTGAATGACTCTAAAAATGTCAAGTGGAGTAATCACGTAATAACATATTTTCTTGATCCATGCAAGTTTTCAAACATATTTTGAAGGTAGAATGTATTTTTGATAAATACCATGAATACTGTGCGTGAACAAAATTATTAATATCAGGTTTTCTTGGGGTTGTGCCAGTAGACAACCTTAAAGGTGCCGAAGAACATGTTTTCAAAAGATGTAATATAAGTCTTAAGTGTCCCCTGAATGTGTCTGTGAAGTTTCAGCTCAAAATACCTCATAGTTTTTTTTTAATAAATTTTTTTAACTGCCTATCATTATAAATGCGCTGATTCAGGGTACGCGGCCCCTTTAAATCTTGTGCTCCACGCCCCAAGAGCTCGCGCTTACCTTAAACACCATAAACAAAGTTCACACAGCTAATATAACCCTCAAAATGGATCTTTACAAAGTGTCCGTCATGCAGCATGTCTAATCGTGTAAGTTTGGTATTTATTTGGATGTTTACATTTGATTCTGAATGAGTTTGATAGTGCTCCGTGGCTAAAGCTAACATTACACACTGTTGGAGAGATTTATAAAGAATGAAGTTGTGTTTATGAATTATACAGACTGCAAGTGTTTAAAAAATGAAAATAACGACAGTCTTGTCTCCATGAATACAGTAATAAATTATGGTAACTTTAACCACATTTAACAGTACATGAGCAACATGCCAACGAAACATTTTAGAAAGACAATTTACAAACATCACTAAAAATATCATGATATCATGGATCATGTCAGTTATTATTGCTCCATCTGCCATTTTTCACTATTGTTCTTGCTTGCTTACCTAGTCTAATGATTCAGCTGTGCACAGCTCCAGACGTTAATACTGGCTGCCCTTGTGTAATGCCTTGAACATGGGCTGGCATATGCAAATATTGGGGGCGTACATATTAATGATCCCGACTGTTACGTAACAGTCGGTGTTATGTTGAGATTCGCCTGTTCTTCGGAGGTCTTTTAAACAAATGAGATTTATATAAGAAGGAGGAAACAATGGTGTTTGAGACTCACTGTATGTCATTTCCATGTACTGATATATACTGGTATATTAAATAGTAGAAAAATAGATCCAGAGACATGATGTAAGTCATATCACAGCCCATGAATGAAATGACAACTGCTAAGCAATACAGCTGCTTGACCACTGGATCTGCTGGATCGTTTTTCACAGCTCACAAACTGAGGGTTTCTCACCCTGCATCTGCACCAGGAACTCCGTCTTGATCCTCCGAGCCGCTTCACTTTCATTCTCATTTCTGGATCCACAGAGAGAATCCACCTCATCTATGAAGATGATGGACGGCTTATGCTGGCGAGCCAGATCAAACAGATTCTTCACCAGTCTGAAAGACAAAATAAATTATTCAAAGAGTCCTGCACCTCACGCAGACTGTTAGCAAAGTGAGCAAAGACTGAAACTCACTTTTCACTCTCTCCGAGCCACTTAGACATGAGATCAGAGGAAGACACAGAGAAGAAAGTGGAGTTATTGGCCTCGGTGGCGACAGCTTTGGCCAGATAAGACTTTCCTGTGCCGGGCGGTCCAAACAGAAGAATACCCCTCCATGGAGTGCGCTTGCCTGCATCACAATGTATTCACAGGTTGTAGTCTTTAAAAGAATTTAAATAAACAGCATCTTGAATCATTAAAATAATGAGCTTAAATATGATAGGGGACATCACGGTCAATTTGTTTTTTTTGTTTTTTTTAAGACATATTAATTTGTAACACAGATTACTTACAAATCTTTCTGCCATCATTTGGTATAAGAAACAAGCGCTATGTTTGGAGTTGGTGAGATTGTTCCAGTTTTTGAAAGGAAAAATCTCTTATGCTCATCATGCCTGCATTTATTTTAAAAATTACAGTAAAAACAGTTACGTAATTTAATGTGTAATTTATGCAAATGTTATTTATTCCTGTGATGCAAAGCTGCATTTTTAGCAACCATTACTCCAGTCTTCAGTGTCACATGATCCTTCAGAAATCATATTTATGCTGATTGGGTGCTCAATAAGCATTTATTATTATTGTCACACTTGAAAACATCTGTGTTGCTTGATATTTTTTGGAAACCGTGGAAAAAAACATTTTTCAGGATTTTTTGATGAATAGAAATTTAAAAATAACAGCTTTTACAGTTCTTCACTGTCATCCTTCATCCTTGCTTAATAAAAGAATTCATGTCTTTAAAAAAAATCTTACTGACTCCAAACATTTGAATGGTAGTGTACATATGTGTGCCAACAGAAACAGAACCATTTAAATATTTAAACCAGCGGTCTTCAACCCTGCTCCTGGGGACCCATGCTGCTCCGAAATCGCATACTGTATAGTAAGTACTACATTTGGTTTGAAACTTACTTCGTGACCTTTAAAAAAAGTATGTTCTATAGTATGAATGAGTGTATGAATGAAATTCGGACGCACTATATCCACTATATAAACTTTGCAGGACAAGTGGGGCCCAAGGAGCGAGGCTGAAGACCTCTGATTTAAAGCAAAGACTAGAATAACACAAGACGCGTCACTCATATTGTTTTTAATTGGAGAAAGTGCAATGCGCAATATGGCGGAATAAGTCCCGCCTTCTAAATAAGGTAAAGTCATCGCGTCACTGGAGCAGCAGTTAGAAGCTCCGGTTTCTATAGAAACAGTCAGACACGCGCCTCCGAAATGAGGCACAAGAGACGTGCATTTAGGACTGCGCATGCGCATTAGCTTGATCCAGCCTGAAAAATAAAATTTTTTGTCATGATTCGAGCGTTTAGAAACAAAATTTATAACACAGTTGTTGTCAGATTTCATTGGTGATTTCAAATATGAAATTTAATCGAAAGCTTGGCAAACAGCTTTGGAGAATTTGGTGTTTCCACATTCAAAGAGATAGAAGCTGCACTTGGATGGCCGCCGAGTGAAATGACTTGTCTTAAAGGGACTTTGTTTAAAGAGAAAAAGAATTTAATGCAAAAAAAGACAGCAGTGTGTTTCTAATCATCCCCGGTCTCTCCTAATAAAAAACATGTGAATGCTACATAATTGATTTCTAGGACACAGGCTGACCTGTGAACAGGTGTGGAAATTTGATGGGTAGAATGACAGCTTCCTTCAGGGCTTCTTTTGCCCCCTCCAGTCCGGCCACATCACTCCACCTCACATTGGGCTTCTCCATCACAATCGCACCTGAAAACATCAACAAACGCCTCATCATTATGATCATTAACAAAACAGCAGGAGCTTACACAAATGAAACATAAAAGACATACATACTCACCCATCAGATGCTCCTGGAGTTTCTTTTTCTCTGGATTTTCTCCCTCACTGTCACTGTCACTTCTGCACACACACACACACACACACAGTATCAGTATGAGCGATGCACTATCTTCGATTCATCAACAACATCCAGCAGAACATATAATAAATGAAAGCATACTTGTCATTGCCTTGTGTTTCCTTCACTGGTTTCTTGCCCTGTTTGTCCTTGTTTTTCAAGTAGTCCTTGAGTTTCTCGGCTCTGTCCAGATACTGCATACACTTCCCACGTATGCTTTCCTTTGCCTTGTCACTGTGTGCTTCATCTGAGACACAAAAAGGATCACAGATGCCTCTTGAAATCTTTCGTAAGAAATGTTGTATTTACACATTTAGAATATTGAAAAAATGTCATTACATTCTGATCCAACTTTCATTAAAAAACTTAAACCATCAATAATGGGGGTTTATGACTTTTAAGTCAGCATGAAATGCCCCTCACAAGCCTTTTTGGATGAAAGAATCCATGAAAGAAGCCACGGACGAGAATCCATGAACTGCATTATTAGAACGTTTTCTAAGGCTGCGCCTGCGCGATGTATTAAGACCAATTAAAAATTAAAATATAGCATAGTGACAGTGAAATCACAAAGGTTGTGATTCCATTAAAAAAAATCACTAGGCCGGTGGCGCCCTCTGCAGGCATTTGTTATAATGCATAATGCATTTTCTATTTTTATTACCACAGAAAAAAATCTGATTACTCGATTTATCGTCAAAGTAATCTAGCGATTACTCAATTACCAAAATAATTGTTAGTGACAGCACTACTATGCATAGATCGTCTCTTCTTTTTCTGCGCTTCTTCCTGTTGTGGCGGTTAGCAAACAGTGTTGCATTACCACGCGTGCTCCCTTCTGGATTGGAGTGTGGATCGCCTGTGACTGACTGTATTTGTCGTCTGACTATGATGGTTCGGGAGGAATAGATGTACTGTTACACTCCTACTGTGTGGTAATATTAGCTATAGTAACAGAACAGTTTTGAGTGTCATTGTTTGTCTGGAGTTGGTGTGCTGCTGCTGCTGCTTTGATTTAATTTTGAATAACATTCAGCAGATGTAGTTCACCAATAAGTCTGACTCACATTTGATGGCGTGCAGGAAATACTCCACAGCATGCTGGTAGAGTCTCAGTGCCTCCTCATAGTTCTTGGCCTTGTCCTCCTCTGTGGCTTTAGTCACCAGCTCAATCGCTTTCTGAGCAAGAAAAGAAATGTAGAGTTACTGAAGGCTCTGTGTAATGACAGACTAGAATATTATTTATAAACGGTAATTACAGGCCAACTCAACCAGAGATCCATTAAAGAAAAACAAGTCAAATATTTACTAATAAAATCTATTCTTTCTTGAAGGGTGTTTAAAATTACATTTTCCAGTTAAAGGAGACCAATTACGGCGCTTTTCATTAAATGTAATATAATGCTGCCTTCACGTGCTATAAGAAATTTGATCATCTGAAGTCGTGATTACGAGCTCATCACAATCAAGTTTAGAAATGGGAGGGCGTTCATGTGCAGTTTTTCCCTAGGAAACTCATATTTACGATAATTCCAAGAGCGTGTGAAGGTAGCATAAGTCTCTGGAGTCTCCAATGTGTCTGTGCAGTTTCAGCTCAAAATACCCCACAGATCATTTATTATAGCTTGTGAAATTCGCTCCTATTTGGGTGTGAGCAAAAATACATCTTTTGTGTGTGTCCCTTTAAATGCAAATGAACTGCTGCTCCCCGCCCCCTTTCCAGAAGAGGGCGGAGCTTTAACAGCTCGTGCTTCGGTTGCTCAACAACAACAAAGCTGGAGAATCTCACACAGCCAAAATGAGGACTTGTCAGTAACGGTGTTCAGCCTTACATTGTTCAATATGGAGAGTCTCAGGAAGAAGTTAAAACTTCATTCTGAATGGTTGGTGGATAAATTTATATAGTTGCTGTGGAGTTGATTCAACTCATCCACTAGCATGTGCCGTCATGTTAATCTTTTGTGCATATACAGCACTGAATTGACCCTCGTTTGTGAAGCAGTTCGGTGTAAAATGATTTGCGCAAATATATATCACTTTATCGACTTTCTTCTGCACATTTTCTTCATAAATGAAATTGAACCATGGGGTCCTCAGTAACTCAGATGCTGGGAGTCTATGGAGACTCTTATGTTCATTGTTACATCCAATAACAGAACAATTGTAATGTTTTTTTGGCACAAACATTGTACATCTCCAACTGCTAAAGCGAGGAAACAGTAATGCTGTGGTCCACTCAGGGCGGTGTCTATGCTAATAGGGAAGATCGTCACCAGTCATGGGCGGGGCTTCACCATACTCTTACGAAAGAGTAGGGGGAAATCTGGAACCACGCATTTGGAGAGACTGTGTATGATTTATGGGGATTATAATAAAGGAGTGGGTGTTTTTTTTAACATTATAGGCTGGTTGTTTACACACATTGTGGACACACATCTGTGCTCAAACACCTTATAAAAGTGAATTTTGCAGGTCCCCTTTAATATTTGAAGCAAGAGTCGAGTTTTAAAGAAAGATTTTCGGAAAGGTTGCAGTATTATTTTGACTGTAAAGAAAGCTTATAAGTATATTAAAAGAAAACTGGTGTGCCAAAGTTTTAAAAACATGTGTTGGACCAATGACAGAGTATTTCTGTGCCAAAAAATACTCTTCCAAATCCTCACAGAAATCAGAATCTTTTTTCCGAGTATGTGCCTGAGTGATGTCAACAAGGCCGGGATTCCATGTACGGGCACTTCTCCAGGAAGGGCGCCCACGCACACAACAACCAGAGCGACAGAGCGAGAACATGCCCATCAATGCGCATTCGGCTTTACGGAGGTCGTCGGCAGCGATGCACAGGTCACAGGACTTCACAAAATCAACAATGTCACCAAAGAAGTGTGCTTTTGGTTGTGAGGGAAAGATAACCTTGCTTCCCAAAGAACCCAGCGTTAAGTGGAGCTGAGAGTTTTGTGCTCACACATTACATTGATGTGCTCTCTATATTTGTTATTAAAATAACAATAGAAACTGATAGTTGCAATCACTTTTTATTGGTTAAAATGAATGGAGAATATCTCGTGATTTTCCATGGCTGCTCGGGCCCTCAGGATCAGCGCTTATGGTTTTATAAACAAGGCCCAGTTCTGCACTGGATTTATAGATCGTTTGAAGCTGAAAGATGGAGCGGTCACAGCGATAATGATCCCGGTCATGAGTCGGAACAGCAGATGGTGAGTAAAACTGCTTCAAATGTCTGTTTTGTTGGCACTAGGTGCCTAAGTGCATATAATGTAAACAACATGAACGTAGTGAATTCATAAATTCATCATTCACTATACGCTATATTCATTATAGTGATTCATAAGTTATCCATGGATAATGCGATGGTGTGCTGTGTGTTTAAATACAGTTGTAGCTTGCAGACGATCTCTACGCAAAAGTTGCGCGTGCTCGTCACTCTTTAGCTCCGCTCACACGGCACGCCTCCAGGCGCTCAGCTGTTTTCAGAAAGACTCAGTACAGCGTATGCATCTTTTATAAATATGATAAAACTAAAGACTTTTTTGAGATTTGAAGGATGCACTACTACTCTATAGGTACTCAAGATTAACATGAGATTGGCAGAAACTGTGTGTAATCCAGATAGTATTTGTGCTGTTATTTTCCAACAAAACAAAGGCCTACAGTCCAAATTCTGTTGAAATTAGAAATATATCTTCAATTATTCACAAAAACAATAATGTAAAAGATCTTGAATTTTTAGTCCAAAAATACACTTTTTTAAAACTACAATATGTACATTTTTCGCCCCTAGAGATCAACTCATTCAAAACAAAGGCGTAGCTTGATGGCGCCTTGATTTCACGGAATCATGGGAGGTGTTGTCTTCATGTCTACAGCCGGTCGAAAAGAATCGGGACGGGACTCAGGCAGAAATCATGTTCATGGATGAGATTATTAACATCACTGTAGTATGAAGCAGAGTGGGGCGAGTGCTGCGGGAGATGAACGAGGCCACTGGAGCGATTGCTAATGAGAGACAAGCGCAACACACGCCTCTTATTATGCCACAGTCGCCACTTGCGCTTCTTCTGGTCATTCGTATGTGGGGTAAAGCAGCACTGTTTATCATATTAGATACATTTGTGTGTTGAAAGTTGTTATAATGCTACTCTGTGCATTCGCTCTGGCTGCTGTGAGACACTTGTTGCACAATGCAGTAAACTAGATCGATATCAGGCATGTTAAAACATAGTACTCGAGGTAAATCAAGAAAATGAGATTTAAACAATAAGACTTACTGTGTTGAGCTATATAACATGATTAGTTTTCTGTCTATGAATGTATCCAAACAGTTGCTCACCTGTCTAATAAAACACATAATATATTAAAGTGTCTTTGGTGTTTCCATGGTTTCTACAAAATAAAACCGGAAACCGAGGGTAACGCAGGTATGATGTCTTTGATAAGCGACACACGGACAACAGATCAGATCTTCAACAGATCTCTGGAGCTGTGCGAAGTCCCCTCATGCTTCAAACGCTCCACCATCATCCCCGTCCCAAAGAAACCCAAAATTACTGGACTAAATGACTACAGATCTGTGGCTCTAACATCTGTGGCCATGAAGTCATTTGAAAGACTGGTTCTGGCTTTTCTGAAAGACATCACTGGACCCTTACTGGACCCCCTGCAGTTTGCTTACCGAGCAAACAGGTCTGTGGATGATGCAGTCAATATGGGACTGCATTATGTTCTCCAGCATCTGGACAGACCAGGGACTTATGTGAGGATCTTTGTGGACTTCAGCTCTGCTTTTAACACCATCATCCCATCACTCCTCCAGCCTAAACTAACTCAGCTCTCCGTGCCCACCTCTGTCTGTCAGTGGATCACCAGCTTCCTGACAGACAGGCAGCAGCTAGTGAGGCTGGGAAAATTCTCATCCAGCACCCTCACCATCAGCACCGGCGCCCCTCAGGGCTGTGTTCTCTCCCCACTGCTCTTCTCCCTCTACACCAACGACTCCACCTCTAAAGACCCCTCTGTCAAGCTCCTGAAGTTTGCAGATGACACCACACTGATCGGCCTCATCCAGGACAGTGACGAGTCTGCTTACAGACTGGAGGTTGAACAGCTGGCTGTCTGGTGCAGTCTTAACAACCTGGAGCTCAACACGCTCAAGACAGTGGAGATGATCGTGGACTTCAGGAGAATCCCCCCCTGCTCTCCCCCACTCACCATCATGAACAGCATTGTGACTGCAGTGGAGTCATTCAGGTTCCTGGGCACCACCATCTCCCAGGACCTGAAGTGGGACAACCACATCGAGTCCATTGTGAAAAAGGCCCAGCAGAGGTTGTACTTCCTTCGCCAGCTGAGGAAGTTCAACCTGCCACAGGAGCTGCTGAAACAGTTTTACTCTGCCATCATCGAATCCATCCTCTGCACTTCAATTACCGTCTGGTTCAGCTCAGCTACCAAATCTGACCTCAGAAGACTACAGAGGGTAGTCCGGTCTGCTGAGCGAATCATTGGCACAACCCTCCCCACTCTCCAAGAACTGTACTTATCCAGAGTGAGAAAAAGGGCAAAGAAGATCACTCTGGACCCCTCACATCCAGCACACTCCCTCTTTGAACTGTTGCCATCCGGTCGACGCTACAGAGCCCTGAGCACCAAAACGACCAGACACAGGAACAGTTTCTTCCCTCAAGCAATCCATCTCATGAACACTTGACAAACACGGAACACACAACACTATTACACATTATTTACTTAAAACACTTATTTATATCTCAATTTGCACACATAATTGTACATACAACTGTCTATAATATATATTGTCTTTTGCTTTTTGTGCACTTTGTCTATCTTGTAAATTTGTATATTATTATTTTATTCTTTTTATTATGTGTCTTGTCTTGTCGCTGTTACTCTGTTGCACTGTGGAGCTTCTGTCACTAAAACAAATTCCTAGTATGTGTAAACAACATACCTGGCAATAAAGCTCTTTCTGATTCTGATTCTGACACGTCCTGAGTCCTGGTTAAAATTGCTTATTTCTCTGGATTTAAAGGCCCACAGAAGTGTCTTGGAAGACGCAGCATTATTCAATGTGTTGACGTAATTTCAACTGAAAAAGGAAGACAGGGGCAATATATCGAACAGCTCCGCCCCTTTTTAAAAAAATAGCCAATAGCGTTTTGTTTATGTTACAGCTCAGCCAGAGCTGTTAGACTCTGTAAAACCTCAGTTTCCTTCTAATCTCTAACCGTTTCTCCTCATAATGTCCTTTATATTGCTTATATACAGCATTCTGTGCAGAATTCAAATGGGTTTGATATCTTTTGTGGTCTGTGCCGACTCGCGCATATGATCCGCTCTGTGCTCTCGTGTCTCTGGACTGGAGCATACTGTGCTGCTCGCATTATGTGCCATTCACCATGTAGAAACTAGTAAATGTGTGAACAAATGACAGATTTCGAGTGTAGAAGGAGGCGGGACTTCAGATTCTAGAGAGCATTTGATTGGACAGAAGATTTGATGAGAAGCTGAAGTGTGATGTGATGTCATGAAAATCTGTGATCCATTTTAGTGGAAGTGAGAGACTATAAGTTTCGAATGCTTATATCTCCTAAATGCGAATTTTGTCATTGTTTTGGAACACACCAGCTTATTCATAACATTAAGGCTAACATATTCATACTAAAAGCTAAAAAACGTAAATTTCATGGAAGCATTTGGTATAATGTAGGCACACCAATCAACAAAATATATATATGTTATATATATATATATATATATATATATATATATATATATATATATATATATATATATATATAAATATATATATATATGTTCCAGTGGTTTTTGGATATTTGAATGCAAAAAATTTTACATATTGTGCCTTTCAGAATAAGTAACACGTGGCTCTTTTGTTAAATATCAAAAATGTATTTTTTATCCTGTGGGTCAATTTTTGGGGTCTAATATACAATTGTATAATTATGCAATTGTTTTGATTGAGGAAGATAAGGCAAACTCCCAGTTTAAACATCGTTTGTTTATCAGATGTTCCTCTTCAGAATCAAAAATAATCGTGTTTTGGACACAAAAATGGTCAAATTAATGAACAAACCCATGTCTAAATAAGTAAAGTCTATTCTAATTCAGAAACATTAAGGATATTCAGGTATTTTCAGTACATTTGGGAGTAATACTCACCCAGCTTTTTGTCTTAGTCCTCAAACTAATAGCCTCGCAAATTTCAACATTTTCATAGTATTTGGCCATTTTCAAATAGGCAAAAGAGTGTGTCAAAATCCTACAACAGCTTTGTAGATTGTATTAAAAATATTCTCCCTTCATTTTTTCTCGGAGTGAATATTGTATAAACGCTTATTTAATTTCAGCAATTACATATACTGTGTACATTTGATTTACTGTCATTAGACTGTAGACCGACAGATCGATAGGCCTGCTGGGAATATATCTACATCAGCCATTCAAAAAAAACAATTCATTAATGCACTGTAAACTTACAAATACATTTCGCTTGACAGTGCTGCAAAATGCATCTTATATTCAATATCATCTTATAAATTAATATAAACTGAAGGGAGGTTTTGTTTATATGGTTGCTTGTGTCCCTTTAACATATTCTCCGCCGATTTCTGGCATCAATTTTACAACTGTTCAAAGCTCCTGACGTGTGTGAATTATGAACGAACAGTAATTACTGTTTATTTGTTCAGTTAATAATATGGTTAAATAATAATGATGCTGAGCTAATGCTAATGTAAACTCACCTGCAGTGTTGACGTTGTCATTTCATCTCACGCGCCCGCGGTTTCACTGCAGCGCCCTATTATTACCACTAATAATATATTCAAATTGCTCGTTAAATAACGACAACAGTAAAATAGTTAATTTAATAAAGGTTCATATAATGTGATATAAGCAAGCATAGAAACGGATGTTGCTACCCTCCAGTGTTCACTACTTTTCTGTCCGCCGGAAACAGAAGCTGAACACATTAGTTCCACATTTGAATAATATAATATAATATAACACTCGTTTAATTAATATGTTTTATTTATATAGGACATTTACATACAGACATAATGCATAGCTTCTGGTTACAGGCTTTGAGTTATCATACACGTACAAACAAAATAGCATTTTTGCATTTGATTGTGTACTGCAAGCTGCCACAAGTGAACTTTGGTTTAAACATTTCCTCATCAAAATAAGCGATTAACTCAAAACACTGAACAAATAAAGAAATGAGGCATGTTTCTATGGGTTTATAAAGTACATTCATAGTCTGAAGCATTGGTCATGTCAAATATCAGGCTGATGACCGGTCCAAACAGATCACTTACACAAGTGCAATTTATTAACCTGGCCAAGTGTTTTTAACAGAGTTTCATAGTTAAGACAAAAACACACTGCAATGGGTCTCAGTAAGAGGTCTGATATCGTAACATTAATGAAAATAATGTGGCATGATGGATCACCAACCTCAGAGAGGGAAAGAATAATCAATAATTACAGCCATCACATTTTAATAGACACTTTTAGAAGAAACCAAGAAGGTCTCCACGTGAATAAAAACTCATTTTCGAATATATTTATTGTATTAGTACGTACAATAGACTATAAAAGTTTAAGGGCACTTAAACGCTAAAATATTGCTTCTGTTAACCTTGTGCAATGGGATTTATACAATCTCATCTGTTATAACTTCCACACAATTTCATATATTGTCATATTTTTTCCTACAAATCATACTGCCTCCATTGTGCATGCTAATACTGAATATTTGAAAGGATTAGTTCACTTTCAAATAAAATTTTCCTGATAATTTACTCACCGCCATGTCATCCAAGATGTTCATGTCTTTCTTTCTTCAGTCGAAAAGAAATTAAGGTTTTTGATGAAAACATTCCAGGATTTTTCTCCTTATAGTGGACTTGAATGGAGCCCAAAAGGTTGAAGGTCAAAATTACAGTTTCAGTGCAGCTTCATAAGGCTTTAAACGATACCAGACGAGGAATAAGTGTCTTATCTAGCGAAACGATCAGTCATTTTCTAAATTTAAAGAAAAAAAAATATACTTTTTTTCCATAGTGTATTACTGCCCTCCACAGGTCAAAGTTTGAACCAATCGTTATATACTTGCACTAGCATATTGTATATGACAATTTACTTTAAACTTTGACCTGTGGAGGGCAGTAATACACTTAGCAGTGTCTACACTGCTGGAATTCAAATAGAGAAGAAGAAGAAGAGAGCTAGTTCAAGATGAGATGGTTAAAACGTATATAATTATTATTATTATTTTTTTTTTGTAGAAAATGACCAATCGTTTCGCTAGATAAGACACTTATTCCTCGTCTGGTATTGTTTAAAGCCCTTTGAAGCTGCACTGAAACTGTTTTTTGACCTTCAACTGTCTGGAGGCCACTGAAGTCCACTATATGGAGAAAAATTCTGGAATCAAAAACCTTAAATTTTTTTGACTGAAGAAAGAAAGACATGATCATCTTCAATGACATGGTGTTGAGTAAATTATCAGGAAAATTTAATTTAAAAGTGGACTAATCCTTTAAGGGAATGTTTTCAGTACTGCCTCAATCTACCAAACTCTTAAACTGTGGTGTCTGTGATTGATTTTACTAAGTCTGATGGCTGAAAAGATCAGTTACTGTAGAAGATAATGTGCTCAAACTCTGTTTGCATTACGTGCATTACATAAAGAGCTAATATGTTAATAAAGAATATACTGATGCTATAATTGATATTACTGATAGACAAAGCGAATTTGCCAAAGCAAACCACACATCAGTGCTAATAACATGGTCCCCACACCTTCTGACCAATGAATTTCCACCACTTTTTCAGTCTCGCGTGATAACTGGACGATTAAAAATAGTTTTATAAAAGATTGTACTCACAAAAGGCTAAGTTGTTTAAGAGCTAATCATATTTAGAAAATGTATTTTACTTCAGAAATCATTTCTTTGTTTTCATTCATTTTCTTCACATTTCCAATCATGGAAATCAGAAAATTCCCTGATATTTGCAGGTTTCTAGTGAGATGGGAATCCTGTAATAAAGACTAATCACTTATCTAATGCGGATCAAGAAGAGGTACGTTAATGTACAATGGAAAAAGAAAAATTAATAATCAAGGCCTGGAGCTGGTTTGGTCATAAATGAGAAAAGAAAACATTTTTCATGACATGTAAAGAACAGATATAAAACATTCCTACACTTTATATTGATTCAACTCAATTAATCCTATTAGAGGAGAAGTTAAGCTTTAGGGAGGTTACTTTTGGTCAGTCATGAGGGAATGCGTTTAAAGCTTCATTTTCTCCATATTTGCATGAACATATTCAAATGACATTCATTAAGATTATTATAACACGTAGATGTAACAGTCTTTGCCATGCAATACATATAAACATAAATACAGGAGAGTTACGTGAAAAACAAACATAGATAATAAAAGAATAATGTTCATTTTGGTAATTTTGCAAAGCTTTATGGTGACCTTAAGCCTGAAAAAATAGCTGTAAAAGCTCTAGATGAGAAGGCACAACTGGTGTTCCTGATCAGAGGAAAATAAGATTGCATTCTGCTTTAGAAAGCCACACACACACAGCTAGAAGAAGAACTTTGAAAACACTGCTTGAGTAAAATAGTAGCTGTCAATAAACCAATGAAATAAATGGACCTCAATCATTTCATGTTGATTTTATGTCAGCAGTCCCAAACGAGCCAGTTTTGCTGAGAGAAACGAATGAAGCACAAAGACCACAGGCTTCGGCCCCGAGTGAAGCTCAAACACCTACGAAAGAGAAAAGGGGGGGAAAAAAAGTGTTTATTTGGTTTTAGTTTCAGTTCTACAAAACATTTCAAACTAGAGTTCAAGCACAACAGTTCACACAAACACACTGTTTTAAAGGTTAGTAGCAGGGCTTGACATTAACACCCGCCAAATGCGGGTAGATGTCAGCTGTGGCGGGTAAGACCGCCACTCCCACTAGCCACTTTGGCGGGTTGAATATAATTTCAGCTTACAGCCAAATGAAAAGCCCGCGATCAGACCTCCTTGTGCCTGAATAGTCAAATACATGCACACACAGATGTCAAAATGTCCATCGTGTGGAGTATCTCGCGTGAACACAGTCGGTTATGGCTTAAGTATACGTAAACAGGTTGGTAAAAACTGAATGTGTGTCATTATATTACATACATGCATTCAGCAGCCCAATTAAATACCTGTCGGTCATTAATGTTAATGAAACAACAAAAGATGTTAAATAAATGTATACATGTTAAATAAACCTATGTATCTGAACATTTACTATTTGTAATTTGCTTCTTTGTTCTTTTTATATAGCCTAACAAAAATAACTGTACATACCAGCTGATATAGTGGTCAATCTGCATTTGTAAGTTTGAAAGGGTTTTAAATCTTGTAAATCAAGAAAATGACTCAAAATCAAGTAATTTAAGCATGCCAAAGTCGACTTTAATCATATAAAATGTAATTTCCCAACAGCAAAATTGTGGCTAGTGAAAATGCTGAGTGGCTAGTAACTTTGGAAAACCACTAGCCACAGAGGCTGCTGAGCAAAAAAGTTTAATGTCAAGCCCTGGTTAGTAGGATACACATATTATAGAAATGAATGATAAAAACAAAAAAGGCCTTAAAGGGGACCTATAATGCCGCTTTCACAAGATGTACTATAAGTCTCTGGACTCTGTGCAGGCCAGTCAAGTTCCTCCACACCAAACTCGCTCATCCATGTCTTTATGGACCTTGCTTTGTGCACTGGTGTGTAGTCATGTTGGAACAAAAAGGGGCCATCCCCAAACTGTTCCCACAAAGTTGGGAGCATGAAATTGTCCAAAATGTCTTGGTATGCTGAAGCATCTCCCAATACTTTTGGCAATATAGTGTATCAAAAAGCTTTTTGAAGTTTCGTACAAAAAAAAGTTTCGTTCATAACCTTCCTCTCATAAGATTGCATAATGTTGAATTTTCATGAACTGCAATTTTTTGGGTTTTATGTCAATGTTTTATGATACATGATGAACAGTATTCGATTTGTTTTTAACTGTCTAAATTTGAAATTTAAATAAGATTCACAAAAAACGTAATGAAATTCAAAGAATATAAAGCATTATTGAGCAAAAGAGAATGGAATAAATAAAAGCCCAAGATGTTGGAAAATATGTATAAGGTGTTGTTTATAATTACTGCTAAAGCTTATAATAGCACCAATTGATTCAATACAAACAACATTTCTGAGGAAAAATATTAACTATATACACTTACACTTATTCTAAGTTATTTCCACTATTGTATGTTGTTGCCATATGGCAACAGCAATTCAAGTTAAGCCATTCTAAGAAAAGAAAAAGAGTCAAATATTTTTTTTCTATAGATTTATCACAATGCGTGCGGTAGAGGGTTAATTTTTGGTGAACTAACCCTATACTGACATCGCATTCAAAATAAATGGACATTATTTATATGGATTTTTTACCCTCTTTGCAGCTTATAAAAGCTTCCACTCTTCTGGGAAAGCTTTCCACAAGATTTTGTAGTGTTTCTGTGTGAATTTTTGCCCTTTCATCTAGTAGAGCATTTGTGAGGTCAGGCACTGATGTTGAACGAAAAGGCCTGGCTTGCAATCTTCGTTCCAGTCCATCCCAAAGATGTTTTAATGGGACTGAGGTCAGGACTCTGTGCGGTCCAGTCAGGTTCTTCCACACCAAACTCATCCAACCATGTCTTTGTGGACATTGCTTTGTGCACACAAAATGTCTTGGTATGCTGAAACATTAAAATGTTCTCTTCACTGGAAGAAAGAGTCCTAACCCAACCCCTGAAAACAGCCCCATATCATTATCCCTTCTTTACAGTTGGCACAGTGCAGTCAGGCTGGTAACGTTTTTCTGGCATCCGTCAAACCAAGGCATGCCCATCAGACTGCCAAGCAGAGAAGCATGATTCGTCATTCGTTCAAACACGTTTCCACTGCTCCAGAGGCCAGTGACACTTGGTATTGAACTTGATGATGTGAAACCCACTCCGTGAAGCTCCCGCCACACAGTTTCTGTGCTGATATCAATGGCAGTGGAAGGTTGGATCTCTTCAGCTGTGGAATCAGCAGAGATTTGGTGACTTTTATGCACCATGTGCCTCAGCACTCAGTGACCTGTTCGCTCTGTGACTTTATATGGTCTTGGAGTTGCTGCTGTTCCTAAATGCTTCCACTTTCCAATAATACTACTTACATTTGACCGTGGAATATCTAGCAGGGATGAAATTTCATGAACTGACTTATTGCAAAAGTGGCACCCCATCCCAGCACCACAGGCAATGGGTTTGGCTAAAACCACTGAATTAGATCATTAAGAGGTGTGGCCCAATACTTTTGACCATATAGTGTAAATAATGATCAAATGATCAGTATCAACATTAACCATGGCAAATTTGAAGTCTCTAACTCAATCCCTCAAGTGCCACCAACTGTCCAAAGTAGTTCCCATGTTTATGCTAATAATTTGGGGCTAGAAACAATTTTTTTCCCCCTCTGATTTCGTCTCAAGACAATACAATTTTGATTTTCCCAATTACCTACTATTTTGGAATTTATCCTAGATTGATATCCGGTTCATCCATTTTTCACCAAAATTGGCTCAAATCATCTCCAGAGCATGCTGCCAAAAAGCTATCAAAAGCTTTTTGATAAAACAAACCGTTCTCAAATAACGCACAAATTAATTTGACGAAGAGCATGTCAAAATGGATGCGAGGCTATATCTCTGCGCTACTTTACCATATTGAGGCGAATCTTGGTAAATGCAGTGTTTTGGCACTGCGCCACCTAATGGTGAGGAGAATTGAAAAATTAATACTTTTGCTTACAACTTCTGAACGGTTTGCCCAAAAATCAAAGTGCAGCACAACAAGTCGATTGATACCCAATTTTGATAACCATATCGGCCTTTTTGGGTGCTGGCCATTTTGAATTTTGACATAAAATGCAGTACTGTACAAGCGCATTAACATAGCATTATGAAGCTTGATATATGTCATTGGCATCATGCCCTGAAGGTAATGAAAAAGTTTCAGAACACTGATACCTTGTGGTCATAATTTATAATAAAATGGATAAAATTATTGTCATTGATTAATTTTGCCTTTTTAATGAAACTAGTCTTGATAGATTCCTCGAGTCATAGCGAGAACAATGATACCGTAAGACCTTCGTTCATCTTCGGAACACAAATTAAGATATTTTTGTTGAAAACCGATGGCTCAGTGAGGCCTCCATAACCAGCAATGACATTTCCTAAAGGTACTAAAGACATATTTAAATCGGTTCATGTGAGTACAGTGGTTCAATATTAATATTATAAAGCGACAAGAATATTTTTGGTGCGCCAAAAAAACAAAATAAATAGTGATGGCTGATTTCAAAACAGCTTCAGGAAGCTTCGGAGCATAATGAATCTTTTGTGTCGAATCAGCAGTTTGGAGCGTCAAAGTCACGTGATTTCAGCAGTTTGGAGGTTTGAAACGCCGATTCATTTGTGCTCCGATGCTTCCTGAAACAATGTTTTGAAATCGGCCATCACTATATAAGTCATTATTTTGTTTTTTTGGCATACCAAAAATATTCTCGTCGCTTTAAAATATTAATATTGAACCACTGTACTCACATGAACTGATTTAAATATGTTTTTAGTACCTTTATGGATCTTGAGAGAGGAAATGTCATTGCTGGCTATGGAGGCCTCACTGAGCCATCAGATTTCAACAAAAATATCTTAATTTGTGTTCCGAAGATGAACGAAAGTTTTACGGGTGTGGAACGACATGAGGGTGAGTAATAAATGATATTATTTTCATTTTTGGGTGAACTAACCCTTTAATTATTAATAATGGCTCTTATTATGAATATGTTTTGCTGCTTAATTTTCAAAACCATTATCTATTTTTTACAGGATTCTTTGATTGATAGAAAGTTCAAAAGAACAGCATTTATTTGAAATAGAAATCTTCTGTAGCATTATAAATGTCTTTACTGTCATTTTTGTCAATTTTAATGCACCCTTGCTGAATAAAAGTATTATTTTTTAAATCTTGCTTACTCCAAACTTTTGAATGGCAGTGTATCATGGTTTCCACACTGACAATCTTCTTGAGCAGCAAATCAGCATATTAGAATGATTTGTGAAGGATCATGTGACACTGAAGACTGGAGTAATGATGCTGAAAATTCAGCTTTGATCACAGGAATAAATTACAGTTTACTATATTTTCAAATAGAAAACAGTTATTTAAAATTGTAATATTTCACAATATTACAGTGTTTACTGTATTTGTGATCAAATAAATGCAGCCTTGGTGAGCATAAGTGAAAACTTTAATAATGGTAGTGTGTGTGTGTATGAATGTGTATACATCGTAAAAGACTTTCATTCATAATGACATTAAGGCCTTCAGAATTTTATGCCCATTTGACAACATCATCACAAATAAATATTATTATGTCATACCATTTCGCCCTCTGGAGCACCAAAATCCAGGTAAAGGTTCCTGACTCCATCATCTGCAGACATCTTGAGCCGCTCATAGGGGAAGTGAAACAGCACAGGTTCGCCAGATTCCCGTGTCACAGTGAAACCTCTGTCATAATGCAGAATCAGACGAACATCCTGCCTGTTCAACACACAGCCTGAGGAGTGCAGACAAACATACACACAGATATGAACCATGAGAGAGTGAATTAATGTGACTTTATATTTTATGGACTGGCTGGAACTCAGGAAGGAAAACACTGAACATTTCCAACATTTCCTCCAGCCAGCTATTGTTCCACACCACACAGAGGAAAATAAGATCTCTCAATCCAGCTTTCCACTCAGGTGTCCCTTTGCTAAGCCCATGGTTACTCCGACAGTGGAACAAGTGTTGAATTTGGACTTTTCAATGAACAAAACGTCAGAATATATTCTGTTTCTTGTAAGATTAATATTCATTCAGTGTGTACAACATTAAAAGTACATTTTAATTAATTAATCATTAAAAACATTCTGACTTTTAATTAATTAATTCATTGTTAAATGTCAAAGTATTGTGATTAAAAACTGCATTTCATTGTAATTAGTATGATATGGTACTGTGAACTATTTAGCATCAGAACCACAATCAAAACTAAATAAATAAACATTAACCTATCAATATTTCACCCGAGGCGGTTGTTGATTGGATGTTAAGATGTGGGTCTGAGGCAAATGAACACAAGCTTGCAGGGGGCGGGGTTTAAGCGAACTAACTGATTGGAGAAGTCCTGCATATGTCACCAGAAGACAGTTATGAGGTCGAAATAAAAAAACTTATATTAATCGTTAACCATTAGATCTATAACATGTATTTAGAAAATCGATAGGGTGAATTTTCATTTCATACTGACTTTAAAATGATTCAAACTCTCATGAGTTCTATGGACTTGCATAATGAGAAAAACAATACAAATTTGTCTAATGATAATACAGGAATGACCATGTTTGCTAAGGTAGGACTGGCCAGTAAGGTTTTTAAGGCGGGTCTTAGTGAAGGGTAGATTCCTTTCTTCTTTGTATATTCACAAACACACACCTATGGAAACCTCTTTGATGAGCTCAGCAGCCGAATGTCCGCCCTGCACCAGAGCACGTGTCCATGTGGACAAATCCCAGTGTGTCTCCACACGAAACACATGAGACTCGATCCCTCGACCTGTGCCTGTACGTGTAGCGAACACCAAATCTCCACCCAGAGCCGGAGAACTGCGGACGCTGCCCGAGTGAACAAGCCTATAGACACAACCAAATACAAAACAGGCAAGGTAGAACAGGTTGAGTTTATTCATTGTTCTTTTTTTTTTTTTTTTTTTTTAAGATGTTAAGCAGCCTGTTTAAATGAAAGGGTCACAGAGAGGGTGGAAACTCTACATTATGAATGCTTAAAACTTTGCTCAAGCTGGAGTTTTACCTTGTGGCGAGTAGTGGGTGTGTTAAGAGAGGAGAGGTCCAGCTCTCGTACGTCCACGGCACCGACTGGAACAGCAAGATGTCTTTCTCTGTGAGCGCCATGACGACTCGTCTGTACTGATGCCGCCCGCCATCCAGCTCAAGCTAAACACAAACACAACAATCAGCCACTGAGTTCATAATCCACACATGGAAAGGAAAAAAACATCTAAAAACAACTAATGCTGGAAACTGTACAGGCTTGGAACGGTCTCGCTTGGAACATTACTATAGGCAAATATATCATCGCACAGCTCTATACAAAAATTTGGATATACAAGTACAGAGTATCCAGCTTTACCTGCATACACACCAGTGTTTCCCATTCATTAGATACACTCAGGTGACCCAACACAGTCTAATATTTTTTAAACTTCTCATAATAACATTAAAAGGTCTCTAATGTAGTGTTTTGCATCACTGCTCTGGCAAAACATGTCAAACAAACTAAAATTGAAAACGTGATATGGATTAGTGCCCTTATTGCAAAAGGCTGCAATAATAATTAAAGGTGCCCTAGAATCAAAAATTGAATTTACCTCAGCACAGTTAAATAACAAGAGTTCAGTACATGGAAATGACATACAGTGAGTATCAAACACCATTGCTTCCTCCTTCTTATATAAATCTCATTTGTTTAAAAGACCTCCGGAAAACAGGCAAATCTCAACATAACACCGACTGTTAACAGACACGTAACAGTAGGGATCATTAATATGTATGACCCCAATATTTGCATATGCCAGCTCATGTTCAAGGCATTAGACAAGGGCAGCCAGTATTAACGTCTGGATCTGTGCACAGCTGAATCATCAGACTAGGTAAGCAAGCAAGAACAATAGCGAAAAATTGCAGATGGAGCAATAATAACTGACATGATCCATGATGATATTTTTAGTGATATTTGTAAACCGTCTTTCTAAATGTTTCATTAGCATGTTGCTAATGTACTGTTAAATGTGGTTAAAGTTACCATCGTTTCTTACTGTATTAACGGAGACAAGAGAGTCGTTGCCATTTTAATTTTTAAACACTTGCAGTCTGTATAATGCATAAACACAACTTCCTTCTTTATAAATCTCTCCAATAGTGTAGCATTAGCCCGTTAGCCACGGAGCATAGCTTCAAACTCATTCAGAATCAAATGTAAACATCCAAATAAATACTATACTCACATGATCCGACGCATACACACAGCATGCATGACGAACATCTTGTAAAGATCCATTTGAGGGTTATGTTAGCTGTGTGAACTTCGTAAATGCACTGTATTATAGTCGAGAGCTCGGGGGGCAGGGAGCGTGCGATTTAAAGGGGCCGC
Organism: Megalobrama amblycephala; assembly: GCF_018812025.1. Lineage (NCBI taxonomy): Eukaryota > Metazoa > Chordata > Actinopteri > Cypriniformes > Xenocyprididae > Megalobrama > Megalobrama amblycephala. The sequence continues at coordinate 7,448,243 of NC_063058.1, forward strand.
ACGCTAAATCGGTGCATAGTTAATGATGCCCCAAAATAGGCAGTTAAAAAAATTAATTAAAAAAAATCTATGGGGTATTTTGAGCTGAAACTTCACAGACACATTCAGGGGACACCTTAGACTTATATTACATCTTGTAAAAACTGGATCTAGGGCACCTTTGAAGGGGACTTATAATGCATCTTTCACAAGATTTAATAGAAGTCTCTGGTGTCCCCAGAATGTATCTGTGAAGTTTCAGCTCAAAATACCCCACAGATAATTTATTATAGCTTGTCAAATTTGCCCCTATTTGGGTGCGAGCAAAAACGCGCCTTTTTGTGTGTGTCTCTTTAAATGAAGCCTTACATTATTCAAACCGGAGTCGACACTGATGGAGAGACTCAGGAAGAAGTTACAACTTTTAGAATGAAACTGGACGTTTCTGAACGGTTAGTGGATAAATTTATGTAGTTGCTGTGGAGTTGATTCAACTCATCCACTAGCATGTGTCGTCATGTTAATCTTTTGTGCAAATCCAGCGTTGAATTGACCCTTGTTTGTGAAGCAGTCCGGCGTAAAATGACGGCATGACAACAACACTCTACTACAACAACTCTTCCTCTTCTCTAAAGCAGCCCAACATGGCCTCACCCCCTTTGTTGTGTGATCTCGGAGGCAGGGTTTATGTACATTTTAGGGTTAGTGATGTCACCAACCAGGGAAGAAGCTCAATGTAGTCCCTACCAGCTGTTTGTTGTAGTCCTTAAAGGTCCAGTGTGTAATATTTAGGAGGATCTATTGACAGAAATGCAATATAATATACATAACTATGTTTTCAGTGGTGTATAAAGACCTTACATAATGAACCGTTATGATTTTATTTTAAGATAGAATGAGCCATTTATATCTACATACAACGCGGGTCACCTTACATGTTAAAGTCGCCATTTTGCGCCGGTATGTTTCTACAGTAGCCCTAAATCAGGGGTAGGCAAGTTTGGTCCTAGAGAGCCGCTGTCCTGCAGAGTTTAGCTCCAACCCTGAAAAAAAACCTTCAGCTGCCTATAGCCTTACTTATCCTGAAGAGCTTGATTAGCTTGTTCAGGTGTGTTTGATTAAGGTTGGAGCTAAACTCAGCAGGACAGCGGCTCTCTAGGACCGAACTTGCCTACCCCTGCCTTAAATGGACAAACTGCTCTACAGAACGCGCTTCATCACTATGTTTTTCTTCTTCTTCTCTGTTGGTGTTTTTAGAGGCAGCTTGCATTGTCACTATGTTGAATACACACAAGGAAGAAGAAGTAGTAGTAGTCGCCCTTTAAAGTCCAGGCACTGAAAATGGGTTGGAGGTAAATCATTAAATCATTAAATCAGTATCTAACCTGATGAAAAGCTATTTAGTCAATGTTATCCACATTATATTTCATCTGCAACAGCATGGTGAACTTTTGTAATGATACGTTTGGTCATTGACTTTTAAAAGCATAATTACACAAATTGCAAACACATGAGGAGAGTTCACCGCATGAAAGACCACGACTGGCAGATCAACGTGAGACTACATTTCTCTCTGATACGGAAGGAAATTAAATTAAATTGAATGTGGCGTGACAAGATGACTGAAAGGGAGGTTTAAACAGTGACAGGTTGCTGCATGTAATCAAGCAACGGAGCTGCAGAGCTCGAAAATAAGGACTGCCCGATGGCCCGGGACCAGTGTAAATGACGCTCGGGACAGTAGACGACACGGTCACTTGCCAGATCGTCCAGTGCTGTTGGGTGTGCGTTATATATCGTCTATTAAATCGTAATTGTTGATTTAACGATCTGATATTATCGAGTATGTCCCTCACTTTACAAAAAACAAACACCGATTGAGTGCACTCATGCACTACGTGACGTAGTCTAGTAGGTTAGACTAGTGCGCTTGCATATTTAGATTCCACGCTTTCACTGCATGATTTAGTCTATTAAAATGCCTTTAGAATGCCCCAGAATTCAAGATAAGGAGCAAAAATTTCATATTAGTTAACCAGTATTACACAGAGAGCGTCATTTTTCTCCAAATATTAGCATGATTCCAAATGTGATATTGATTTTACTCAGCGTACAGTTTAACGAACAAGAACTTCATATCAAGTGACTTACATTTCAGACACCAAATCATCAGTTTCGCTCTATTTCGCCAATAAAAAAGTTCCAGAGTAGACAACATTGTTTTGCATCTCTGAGCAACACTTCCTGAATGAATCAGCCGTTTGAATGAATCGGTTGAATCTCAATGATTCGCTCATTAACAGTGATTCGCTGCCGCCTACTGGCGGGTTTAATTTCACATTTTAAGTGTCTTCATTTTTTTTAATAATTTCAAATAACAGTATTTAACCTTTTATATTTTCATTATTATCTGTAACTGCTCTTGACTGATTAACTTTAATAAAGTTTAAACTATTCTATAGTTATATAGTTATACATTACTTACTGTTTATTTGTCTAACAATATTTAAAATATGTTAATCTAGTAGCTTTTGGTGTCGTAACCCTATTTATTGAGGTTAAATGTAACAAAGACAACAAAAACAATAACTATGCTTATTTTATAGGCCCATTTTCTTGTCTTTTACTTTTATTATTTTTTAGTTTTTTTATAAATTTTGGCGGGGCAAGAAAAAATTTGAACCACTGGCCCGACCGGGCCAGTAGAAAAAATCCTTAGCGTTGAGCCCTGAGCTGTCTGTTAAATCGCAGTTATGATGAAGTAGTATGTCCTAAAGTTTGCTTACTCTTTTGCTACACAGTCAAAAGTATGTACTTTTTCCTTCACAAAAACAGTACATACTTTTAGGGCGTGGTGTAAGTAGGCGAATTGAGTCAGAGCATATGTTTTGATCACCGTTCCGAAACCAAACCAGATAAAACCAGATTTTCTCAGCTTCTAAATGTTCAAAATGTTAAAAAAAAAAAAGAATATATATATATATATATATATATATATATATATATATATATATATATATATATATATATATATATATATATATATAAAAAATTAAAACATTTTTTTTAAAAAAAAATCAAGCTAGAATAAAATGTTCTTTGCTGTTGCTTCTTTTGATACATTGACTGTTCACATATTCATAGGGGCCTTGAAGTTTTGTGAATATGATCAAAAATTCTGGCGCTGGCTTGCAACTTTTTTAGTTAATGCTGGTGGGAAAGAGTTAAAGAAGCCTAAAAGTAATGTTTAGATTTAACAGATCAGATCAGCTATTATTTGTACATGTTAATGAGGATCACAAGAGGTTTTGTAAAGTGACCCATTTCCTTCACATGTTTTAGGAGCTGCATGTCGTGACCTCAGAATGCATGAGTCATTCGGTGTCTGTGGGCGTGTGTTTGAGATACCTGCTCTGCCAGCCAGCCGATGTGTTTGAGCGTGCAGTGTGTGTTGGCGCTAGGGTTGCTCAAGAAGGAGTTGATATGGGCCAGCATCTGTGGCAATAGGGCAGCAACATTTGTGTGAATGGCCGTGAACCAGGAGTGAGCAGTGGCCCCGTCTTTACACCGCAACACCACAGTGTGCTGGCCGTCCGGAGAGTGAAGCTCCAACAATCTGAACGAAACAAAGCATTGCTGAAAACATTTATCATTCCAGTTCTGGGATTACTAATTATATAATCAGTACTTCTTGAAAGTAATGAGTGAAGTATCATGTTACTTTTTGAATTTACAAAATAATACCCGAGTTACTTCTTCAAATAATTTGTATTTATTTCACTATTTTTATCGTAATCAGCAGATAGTGTCATTATTGTAATATCATGATTAATATTTGGTTGAACTAATAATTCACAGCAAGCCAGTGTTGATTTTGGGGTGAAACATGACCTAGATATGTTTTCATCAGATTCAAATCTAAATGCTGCAGCCAACCTCAGGAGAAAAATGCTGCTTTTGGTTACTTCTGAAACATTACACACCCACACACACCTGTTTTCCAGGTCAGGCATGGTGAGGTTTCGGCTGATGAAGCTCATTTTGAGCGGGATGACCTTTCTGTCACGAGTTACGCCGCTCTTGGGCGACTCATCGCTGCTGCTGAGGTTTGGAGACTGAAGACGTCCATCCCAAGGCAGATCTGCACTCATAGAGGACTTCTTGAAGAGTGGAGACACCTCCCTGATGTACTTCACTGCACACAAAACAAACAGCCTTAACTGAGAACTCAATATCAGAAACATCAACAAAAAAATATGACAAGGCTCTCATTTTGTCACATATAGGTTGCAATGTACAGCCCAGGGCTAATAACACATACTAATCCATTTCATGATTATTGCATTATGTAAACATATTGTAGCTACTGCCAAAGACTTTATATACAGAAAGACTCGTATTACTATGAATGAGAGAAAGTGCTCTTCTAAATAAAAGAGCCAATCGCTAATTAGTAATGTCGCCGTGTTACTGCAGCTGCCGTTAGAAGCTCCGGTTACTATATAGTGCATTCAAGTCCTCCTGGGAAGTTTGTATTTGCAAGATGGGAAGTCGTGTTTACGACAGCAGGCGCATTCAAGTCACTTTTGTCGGAGTAAGATGGTGGTGTACCATTTCTTAATTAATTACAAAAATCCTCCTATTACCCACGGCACAAAAATGGTCTACTACATGTGACAAACAAATAATGTGTGATTTTTAACAGTATTTTATTTATTTATTGAAATTAATTTTAATTACATAGCATACTGTTACATTTAATTGCATAATAATATTATGCATTATTATGCATTGTAAATTATGCAAAATTACAGCATTTAAATGGTTCTTCTTTTCCTATGTTCTCCTTGCTGTCATATAGTGTCTCTCTCAGTGAATGGGACACAGATTTTACTAGTAAACTTTATATAATGAATAATACATGTGTCAAATAATGGTCTTTTCTTCCTGTGGGGGAGACTACAATAATTTACTGTGAATTAAATGGAAAATTAAATACAATTTATTGTGTAACCAAAATACTAATAATTCCCAAAAGAAAAAGAAAAAACTTAGCGTGTGACATTTAATTATAAACAAGCCCGAAATACACTGGGACTTTTATTTTGAAATGTCTGTACTATTGAAGGCTGATCCTTCAGGTTCTTACAACCGTATAAAACATTTTATATAAAGGTTATAAAGTAGACATTGTAATAATTCATCAACTTGAGTTCATTAGCAATCGCTTGGCATAAATCTGCGCTTTTCATTGATTGAGAATCACTTTGAAGCAGACTGAAGCGCTGTTGCGCGAGCTTGTAGAACGCGCAACAGCGCCGCCTTGTGACTTTGCAAAATGCAGCGCCTATGGGAATGTTAGCGGGAGTAAACAGTTCTGACACACACATAACGAGCAGGTACGAAACGACTAAATTAATCGATCGCGGATGGTTTCATTATCTTGGGCGGATATAAAAGTATAAGAGGATAAAAATAATAAAAGCATAAATGTGTCTCCAAATATACTTGGGCGGCCGTTAATACAGGTGCTGGTCATATAATTAGAATATTGTGAAAAAGTTAATTTTTTTATTGTAAATTATTTTTAAAAAAATGAAACTTTCATTTATACTAGATTCCCTACATGTAAAGTAAAACATTTCAAAAGTTTTTTTTTTTTTTTTTTATTTGTTGATTAGAGCGTACAGCTAATGAAAGTCCAAAATCCAGTATCTCAAAATATTAGAATATTTACATTTGAGTTTCATTAAATGACCATCCCTACAGTATAAATTCCGGGTATCTCTTGTTCTTTGAAACCACACTAATGGGGAAGACTGCTGACTTGGCAATGGTCCAGGAGACAATCATTGACACCCTCCACAAAGAGAGTAAGTCACAGATGGTCATTACTGAATGTGGTGGCTGTTTACAGAGTGATGTATCAAAGCATATTAAATGCAAAGTTGATTAGAAGGAAGAAATTGGGTAGGCAAAGGTGCACAAGCAACAGGGATGACCACAAGCTTGAGAATACTGTCAAGTAAAGCCAATTCAAACACTTCACAATGAGTCAAATGAAGCCGGAGTCAGCGCATCAAGAGTCACCACACTCAGACATCTTCAGGAAAAGGACTACCAAGCCACTTCTGAAACAGAAACAATGTCAGAAGCATCTTACCTGGGCTAAGGAGAAAAAGAACTGGACAGTGAACAGTGGTCGAAAGTCCTCTTTTCAGATAAAAGTAAATTTTGCATTTCATGTTGAAATCATGGTCCCAGAGTCTGAAGGAAGACTGGAGAGGCACAGAATCCAAGCTGCTTGAAGTCTAGTGTGAAGTTTCTGAAGTTAGTAATGATTTGGGGGGCCGTGTCATCTGCTGGTGTTGGTCCATTGTGTTTTATCAAGTGCAAAGTCAATGCAGCCATCTTCCAGGAGATTTTGGAGCACTTTATGCTTCCATCTGCTGACAAGCTTTATGGAGATGCTGATTTCCTTTTCCAGCAGGACTTTAGCACCTGCCCACAGTGCAAAAACCACTTCCAATTGGTTTGCTGACCATGATATTACTGTGTTTTATTGGCCAGCCAACATGCCTGACCCCTGAATCTATGGGATATTTTCAAGAGAAAGATGAGAAACAGTCGATCCAACAATATACAGATGATCTGAAGGCTCAATAGTGCCTCAGCAGTGCCACAGGCTGATCACTTCCATGCCACACTTCACTGATGCTGTAATTTGTGCTAGGAGCAAGTCATTTGCTGTAATATGTGCTGCCGACCAAGTATTGAGTGCACAAATGAACATACTTTAAAGAACTTGAACTTTTCTGTTTTGAAAATCCATTTTTTGATTGATCTTAGGAAATATTCTAATATTTTGAGATACTGGATTTTGGACTTTCATGAGCTGTACACTCTAATCATCAAAATAAAAAAAAAATAAAAAAAAAAAAAAACTTTGAAATGTTTTACTTTACATGTAGGGAATCTAGAATATATGAAAGTTTCATTTTAAAAAATAATTTACAATAAAAAAAATGAACATTTTCACGATATTCTAATTATATGACCAGCACCTGTATATCTGGGCGGCCCGCCCAAGTAAAGTCTATGTGTGGGAAGCACTGAGGCAGTTAGCTTACTTCACTGTAAACAGAAAAGCCTGACAACGTCAAGGCTAAATACCTTTAAGTATTGTGGTATTACGCCATGTTTCTCACTGACGCCATATTTCTCATATTTACAACACTATAGTGGCATTCATGTGCGTTCAGCTTGTAAATTCAATTTTTCCAACATTACTTGAAAGCACCAATTGAAACAGCACTTAGGACTGTGCATGCGCATTTGCTTGGTCCAGTCTGGAAAATTTAGTTTTTTTGTCAGGATTCAAGTATTTAGAAACAATTTATGAGACAGTTGTTGTCAGATTTCATTGGCGATTTCAAATATTCAAGCTTGGCAAACAGTTTTTGAGAATTTGATGTTTCTCCATTCAAAAAAATAGGAGCTTTCAAATATGGCTTGTCAAATGACTTGTCTTAAAGGGACTTTGCTATTGACATATTAGAGTGCTAAAGTAATATTCATGAATGAGAAAAAAAAACAACAACAACAACAACAACACTATCAAGCTGTGAAAAAGAATGACAGGGATGTTTGGAGAAAAAAAATCCACTAAACAGTGAGTGAGATGTAGTTTGGTGAAACAATGTCAGATCATATTGTTAAAATTCAAATCTAGTTTTTGTTTAGGTCAATCATGTTCTGGAAGATTTAAAAATTGTTTTGGAAGGATGTGGATACTTATATTGAGGAATATTGAGGATTTTTGATAAAAAAAATGTGTGTATTTCATGCAATTTTTCATTTTGAAGATAAAAGAAAACAATGGAATAAAAATATTATACAGATTAAAAGGATTAGTTCACTATCAAATGAAAATTAGCCCAAGATTTACTCACCCTCAAGCCATCCTAGGTATACATGACTTCTTTCTGATGAACACAGAGAAATATTAATAAATATCCTGACGCATCCGAGCTTTATAATGGCAGTGAACAGGGGTCACGAGTATGAGCTGAAGAAAGTGCTTCCATCCACATCCATCCATCATAAACGTACTTCACACAGCTCCGGGGGGTTAATATAGGCCTTCTGAAGTGAAGCGAAGTGATGCATTTGTGTAAAAAAAAAAAAAAAAAAAAAAAAAAAAATCCATATTTAACAAGTTATGAAGTAAAATATCTAGCTTCTGCCAGACCGCCTTCCATATTCAAGTTACGAAGAAAGTGTAAAATGGCGTCACGTCGGTTACGCTCTTTTCGTTAATTGAATAGGGAAGGCGTAGGATGTAGCGCAAGCTTTTTGAACTGCTCATTATCGTGAGTTCACTGGCATTATGAAGCTCGGATGCGTCAGGATATTTATTAATATTTCTCCAATTGTGTTCATCAGAAAGAATAAAGTCATATACACCTAGGATGGCTTGAGGGTGAGTAAATCATGGGCTAATTTTCATTTGAAAGTGAATTAATCCTTTAATAATAATGATATTAGGCAAAAATATTACAGGTTGGGTTCAGTTTTAAAATTACAATATTGTGTTACTCCCTAAAAAATAACTAACTGCTTAGTTAGATACTTTTCAAAGAATATACTTGTAGTTACAAGTACATTCTTACTTTTTTGTAGTTATTTTTATGATGTAAAGTACAGCTGTGTTTTTGTGTGTTTGCATGCTTTGGAAAGCTTAACATTTAACAGGAAGATCCAAAAGCCACATTGAAATCAATTACCTACTTAAAATACTTGAATTCTTACATTATATTTAGATATTTCAAGCGGACACATTTAACTAATTGTTACAGAAGTTTGAGCAGTTCAGGACTGTATGAAGAACACACACACACACACACACACACACACACACACACACACACACACACACACACACACACACACATAGTTTCTTAATGATACTTGAGCTGAAAAACACTTGGCTGGGCCAAAAATGTTCGAGGAATTCAGTTTGGAAGGATGAACGAGTGAAAGTATGTGCAGGACAATAATAATGGTTGCTGTATGTGCTTTTTTCAAGCATCAACATTCTGGTGTTTAATTGCATTAGATGGATAATTTCCCTAAATTCTTCTTTAATGGGCATTCACACTGACAGCGATTTACACTGACAAAGTCATTTACTTTTAATGATAGTGGCCAATTTCTGGCAACACAAGAGTTACATTCCCTGAGGAATTATAATTTTTAAACAGAAAGAAAGCTACTTCATAATTGTTTCAAAAACTTTCAAAAGCTATGGTCAGATTAAAAACCAAAGGTTGCAGTTTCAAACCCTAGAAGGGTGATTCTTGAACAACCAACATTTCACCCCTAAGCATGGCTCTTTACACCAGGTTAGAAAGTGAGCGTGTCATAAAAAATTGTGTCTTTATTGCAAGCTGCTAATTGCTGAATACATTTCTCTTCATTGTTCCTTCTCCATCATCTCATCACCTTCACCAATCACAGCTGACTTAACCACTCATTGCCGCTTCACCTCAGTATGTCACACAACATCTTGATGTTGTATATCTTTCTCAGGTTTCCAGTGGAATATTCCAGTACTGGTATTGTGCAGCATCATGGGATCATTTCTACGCCATTTAAAGATCTCATTAGATCCACCAGGACCATCAAATATAGTTCTCATTTTAATTAGGCCAGTGCCACAGAGGATAATGTATGTGCGAGCCTTGCCCACCTCATGCGGCACTGCTCCACATATTTGACCGTCAGTTTCCACATCTCTCACCATGATGCAGGAGATTCAGCAGCGCTGTAGATCAATGAGTGTGTTGAACTGTGGTGGTCTATTTGATTTGGAATGAATATGTAGGCTATACTTTACAAAATTACTGGTGAGACTAATGACAAATTTTTCCTTCAACCCTCTACGCACACCCTGGAAAAAGAATCACCATTGGCCAGTAAATTTTTAGTTTAGTCGACTGATATACTATTATATATGTATATTATACATGATTCTACCAAATCAGTTTATCTTTATAAAACGGCAAAGCTCTTAACATCAGTCAATCAAGCATTATATTATGATATTATGATAATCAAGCACTATTTAACGATAGAACTTTATTAACTATAGAACTAAAACTTGGTAACCATGAATGCATATTTGTCATTTTAAAGTCCCTGTAAAGTCATTTTAAAGTATGTGTTTTGAGTTTGTCACACCACAGAAAAATGTGTTATTAACCACCCAGCCAAATTTGAATGATTAAAAAAATCTGCAAGTAAATAAAATAAGTTGCTTTCAAACGCTGGGGGCGTGTCCGCTGTCGGCGCTGAAACCACACCCACTCGCGAGAGCTGCAGCCTCAACTTACTTGTCTAATGAGTCAAACATACTGATGCATATAAACAAAAGAATCACGTTAGAGGGTTGCACATTTTAGTAGAGTTACTGTGGACTACACTCATTGGTGGGCACGAACTGCTGAACTGTTGTCGAGTCGACAAATGACGGTGCCGCGAGACGGGAGGATGAAGGCCGGGACGGGAGAGACTCTGTCCGGCCCCATATATCATCGGTTATCGTCGGGACGGTAAGAAGGCCAAGGCGGGAGGGGGGCCGAGGTCTGTTCAGTCACATTCACCAAAAACAGCGGATTATCTGTGAATCCCAGCTGTCTGATGAAAGTTTGTAAAATTATCCGGTGTAGAACGATCACTTTAGAATCCTTCATATCATCGTTTTAGGAAATTTAAATAAGGAGCATATTGTATATTATAACAACCATGTAATATGCATTTGCGTGACGAAGGCATTACTAGCTAAATGTACAAAGGGCTGTATAATTGTAATGACACTCGAGATTGAGCGAGTGAACCGCTGTAGAGTTAGAGGCGGCGCCACGCTTCGGTGCGTCATCGACAGTTATATAGTGTTAGGGGAGGGGCTATGCTCGGGGGTCCAAGTGCGTCATCAGACCCCCGTTTTAGCTCCGCCCAAAAAATCCTGAGCAGAGACTTGGTGAAAAACTGTTTAACGCTCTAACTTCACAATTAAGCATTACACAATTCACAGACTTTGTAATGTGTTTCAGCAATACATTTGTAACATTTATAAAGTGTTTAGAAAGAATTCTCAGAATTGACTTTACAGGGACTTTAACTGAACTTTGAACTGGTGGTGGTGCTTAAGATATTGTTGGTCATTCAACTGATTTGCTGAAATCAAAACAGACATAATAGATGAGCATCAGCCAATGAGCCATTTGCGCATTAGTTCCCCCCACTACCGGAGAAACCGGCATCTCTTCTGCTTGTTCTTAAAAGGGGACATCAGATGCCAAATTCACTTTTACATGGTGTTCGGACATAAATGTTTGTTGGCAGTGTGTCTGCACAACCACCCTATAATAATAAAAAAACACCCAGTGTTTTTTTTTTAATCCCTACAAATCATAAGCACTTTGTCAGATCGAGCCATTCACAGATTCTTGGCAAAATGACGGAAATTTGCACAGGCCCCTCCCACAACTGTTGACGGACACTGGCGTTTTAGCATAGACCCGCCCTGAGTGAGCTGTAAACAGTCCGCCATTGTTTCGATGCCGCTCAGGTGTAGACAAGAATGTCTCCTAAACTGTTTTGTTATTGGACATAAGAATGAACATAGCAGTCCTCCTTTACTCTCGACATCTGAGCCGCTAAAGACGCAGTGGATTAATTTTGTTTTTGAAGGGAATACGCTCCCAGATCTACCTATATGTGTTTATGTCTGCTCTAAAAAGTTTATGTTTTGCTAAAAAGTTCCTAAAGGATGGATCAGTACCTCCAGAAGACGTGAGTAACGTTATAGGTTTTTTTATGAATCTTTGCAAATCGCCTTTCCTAATAATGTGCGAGTTAGCATGTTCCACAACGAATGTGGCTAAAGTTAAAGGAACACTCCACTTTTTTTGAAAATAGGCTCATTTTCCAACTCCCCTACAGTTAAACAGTTGAGTTTTACCATTTTTGAATCCATTCAGCCGATCTCCGGGTCTGGCGGTACCACTTTTAGCATAGCTTAGCATAGTTCATTGAATCTGATTAGACCGTTAGCATCTCGCTCAAAAATGACCAAAGAGTTTCAATATTTTTCCTGTTTAAAACTTGACTCTTCTGTAGTTACATCGTGTACTAAGACCTGACGGAAAATAAAAAGTTTTGATTTTTTAGGCCGATATGGCTAAGAACTATACTCTCATTTCAGCGTAATAATCAAGGAACTTTGCTGCCGTACCATGGGTGAAGCAGGTGCAATGATTTTACGCAGCGCCTGTCACGAAACGCTTTCAAAATCAGATTCAATGAACTATGCTAAGCTATGCTAAAAGTGGTACCGCCAGACCTGAAGATTGGCTGAATGGATTGGAAAACGGTAAAACTCAACTGTTTAACTCTAGGGGAGTTGGAAAATGAGCCTATTTTCAAAAAAAGTGGAGTGTTCCTTTAAAGGCCAGTTCACACCAAACAGATAAACGCCAACAAACACATCTGTTGGAGTTTGCTGGATCAGAACGCAGCCACCGAAATGAGACGCAGCTAGTGTGATACCCCTGTTGGCATCTGTTGGTCGGAGTTTGTTTTCACCCGACTGAACATGTTTAATCAGAGTTTGTTGCGAAACCATTTATTCGACATGCTGATTCATAACGCTCCGAAGCTTCCTGAAGCTTCCTGTTTTGAAATCGGCCATCACTATATAAGTCATTATTTTGTTTTTTTTCGGCGCACCAAAAATATTCTCGTCACTTTATAATATTAATACTGAACCACTGTACATGTTTTTAGTACCTTCCTGGATCTTGAGAGAGGAAATGTCATTGCTCCCTATGCAGGCCTCACTGAGCCATCGGATTTCAACAAAAATATCTTAATTTGTGTTCCGAAGATGAACGAAGGTTTTACGGGTGTGAAACGGCATGAGGCTGAGTAACAAATGACAGAAATTTCATTTTTGGGTGAACCAACCCTTTAAGAAATACTGATCACTGTATCATGTATACATCCAAACAAATCAAATCAAAATGAAATCAAGAGCCTGTGATTTTGAAATCGAATTGATTCATGGAATCTGTCAATGCCCATGTTTCCAGCAACAAACAACAACAACAAGCATTAAGTAGGTTGAACCTGATTTTGTCCATCAAGAATTGATTGGATTGTAAAAAGTGGGTGTTGCAAACAAAATTAATGTTATGGTTTTTGATTAAAGATTACAACAAGGAGACATTCACAAAAGAAACAGAGATGTCTTCACAAAAAAATAAATGGTTGATAGCCAAGCAAGTACAGTAACAAACTATAACTGTCTATCCATCAGTCTCTCTCTCTTTATCCCATTCCCACACATTCACCTGTGATGTTTAGAGAAACATTAATGAACATCTGCTATTGGAGCAAGAGAGATGGTCTGCTTATTATCAGAAAACATTCATGCACTTCTGTAAGTTTCATTATTACTTCTGCAAAATGATATTCATATGTTAATGTAACTCGGACCTCTTATCAACCTGAATTGTCTTAAAAAAAAAAAAAAAAAAAAGAGTAAATGCCAAATGAACTACTGTTTACTATCTGAAAAACAGTTTGAACTCAACAAAATAATCAACTCTGTCATTATCAAACGCTTTGTGCGGGCCTGCAGAATCCCCGCGGCTCGAGTGATCGTCTTACCCTCCAGCGTCACCTCCTTCCCAGCCTTCTTCAGCGCCTGCACCGCCGCGTCGTGCGTGGCATCGCGGAGGTCGCTGCCGTTGACGGACAGGATCGCGTCGCCGACACGCAGAGCTCGACTCTGGTCCGCCGCTAAACCGGGGAAGATCTTTGATATGAGGATGGGCATGCGGTTCTCCCGTCCCCCTTTAATACTGATCCCCAGTCCGCCGGACTCCTGCTTGACTATACGGACCCTCCGAACCCCCTCCGGCCCCGCCGGGTCACAATAACCACTAGATTCCGAGTCTGAGCCGGTCCCGTTGACCCGACCCGGACTGTCATATTGCCCGTGGCTGTGATAAACATCTCGGTTCTGTTCGTTGCCATTGGAAACGCCATTCCTTAAATGAGAGTTGTGCTCCGAATAGCCCGCGGGCCCGCTCGGTTCGCCCTCCGCCGTTAGTGTGAGAGTGTCCCGTGTGAGCTCCGCGGAGACCCGAACCCAGCGATCACTCAACAGCAGGTCCAGATGACCCTGTTTTTCCGCGCGGGTCCACACGGCCATGATCAAACTTTAACTCATCATAAAGTTTAAACTCACTCGACACACCCACTTACACGCACATTTCCCCAGAGGAAGCGAGAGGAGCAGATTTAATGTCGGTTAATAAGTTAAAACATCGGTATATTTCTGCAGCGGGTTGAATTTGCGATCGCTGCACGAAGAAACTATAAAAATAAAAACATCCTTAGATCGGACGGCGGAGATAACCATTCGATTTACGTGATTAATTATTCATAAGAGGGGCGGGGATTAAAAACTATTTATCTTCCCTCCCCACGAAAGCACAACAAGCCACTCGAGTTTGTGCCGTGCAGAGATTCAAGAGGTTCAGACACGAAGGTGAAAACAATGCCGCTTGATTATGGTTAAATAACTGTGTTTAGTGGATTTAGTTCTTTATTTAATATGTGCGTTTTACTTTTAGTATGGGTAGGAAAGTAAAACGTTTTTTAATCCCCGCCTCTCTCATTGATTATTAATTTGATTCAAATCTTTTTTTTTTTTTTCTTTTTTTTTTATAAAACGACACAAATACTTATAGGGTAAAACACACTATAGTGTTTAAGTAATGAAAAATAAATAAATAAATAAATAAATAATGCACCAAATAAATAATTAATCTGCCAAGCAATATAATTCATTAGCCTAACACACGTGTTGCCGAGCAATTTATTATTTATTAGGCATTAGTAGGTCTACAATAAGGTTGTCACAGATTGATGCTGACTATATTAGCTATTTTACAGCATCTTTAATCTAATTAAATTTTAGTGCCAAATCTCAATATGTAAATATATCTGGATGTACATAGATATTTGTGATTAAATTGAGAATTAAACAATTCTTTCCTCTTCACACTAAACCCAATCATAATCACTACTGATTTCTATCTGTAATGGAAGGAAATTATGCTTTGTTGTGTTAAAGTCTAATGTTTGGTCAATCTACCGGTCAATATAACACATATGTGTCAGCTCTAAATAATATTGACTCTTCTCATTTGCTTTAAAGTGTTATCCATACTCTGAATGGCTCACCTCAACATTTTAATATAATATATTACAGTCAGCAGTGGTGGACAGTAACAAAGTATTTTTACTTCTTTGTTGTACTTAATTACACCCTTTTTAACCCTGTTTTTATAGTAAAAGTGTAGCATGTTTCTTTGGCGGATTGATTACCATTTGATAACCACAGTTTTACTACAAATATGGTCAAACTATGGATAGTGTAGTAAAACTATGATTAATTTGTGGCTAACTATATTATTTTAAAAAGTATTTTTATTTTGAGAAACTTTTACTTTTACTTCACTAAATTCTAAAGCATAATGTCGTAGTTTTTACTCCACTACATTTCCTAAAAAAACTGTTGTTCCTCATTATTTTGAAATGAAGAAATCTTCATCCGTTCTGAGACACAATAGCAATATCCGATTCCTGAATGAACTGATTCTTTTCAGTGCAATCAGTTCTCAAATTGCTCCGAACGATTTATTCAGGAATTGGACAGATCCGGTTGCAGCTGTGTGTTGGACTTTAAAGGGATAGTTCACCCAAAAGTGAAAATTATCCCATGATTTACTCACCCTTAATCCAGGTGTATATGACTATCTTCTTTTAGTCAAACACAATCGGAGTTATATTAATAAATATCCTGGCTCTTCCAAGCTTTATAATGGTAGTAAATGGCGCTCATGATTTTGAAGCCCAAAAAAGTGCATCCATCCATCATAGAAGTAATCCATACCACTCCAGTGGGTTAATAAAGGCCTTTTGAAGTGAAACAATGGGTTTTTGTAAGACAAATCTCCATATTTACAACTTTTAAAACTAAAATAACCAGTTTCCGCCCATGGAGTCATATGGATTACTTCTATAATGGATGGATGTACTTTTTTGGGATTCAAAATCTTGAGCCCCATTATGAAGCTAGGAAGAGCCAGAATATTTTTAAATATAACTCTGATTATGTTCATCAGAAAGAAGATAGTCATATACACCTAGGATGGCTTGAGGGTGAGTAAATCATGGAAAAATGTAAATTTTTGGGTGTACTGTCCCTTTAAGCGATTCGAAAGAAAATGGAGCCATCTGATCTCTAATCTCACGCGGTACTTCGATGTCATACACCGATCAGCCTGTGTGTCTGTGTCGACTCTCCAGTTAACAATTCACTGAATTCACAAGTCTGACTCAAAGTGAGCCAAGAACAGGATCATCCTCACAGCTCGACTGTGCGTGCGACTAATGGCGCGACAAATAAGTTAGCTTAGTAATGCAGCTTTTTCGGATTGATTATTGTAAATGAAAATATTTAGGTCACGGCTGTCAGTTGTTTGTGAACTAAATCTGCTATTAAAGGTGCTCTAAGTGATCCTGGGTGGAGTAACTTCCTGTTGACGTTCGAAGTGTTGTCAAACAAAACAGAGGCTAGCTAGACCCTCCCTTCCTCTTCCTCTTCCCCTCCGTGCTTCCTGAAACAGTCATGAACGCGCATTTAAAATCATTCTTGTCGGTTATTGGCTGGAGCATGTTTATTATGTTTCGTGGTCCAGGCTGCACCAGTTTGTTTTTATTGCCGTTTTCGGAGCTTGTGGCGACTACAGAGACCGCGCTTTTTTACAGTGTGTTCAGGGGACAGGCAGCTAGCGGATAGTGAGGAGATGTTTGCTGTATGTGACAAAAAATGTTTTGGCCTAAAAACGCATGACATCACTTAGAGCACCTTTAAGGGAGAGCTGTTTAAGCCCAGTGTAATGCTTGAATGTGGACTTGTCCACATTTGTGTATTATCGTCTGAGCGCTGAAGGTTTTAGATAAAAAACGAAACATAACATTAAAAAAATAGCTGCAAACAGCAATTAACGGGGTTCAAACACTTAAAGCACATGCATAAAAAGTTATTATGTTTTATTAAGCAAGCCTGTAATCACTTAGATCATATGGAAAAGACAATTTACAGCCAAAACAGGCAATTTACTAAGGAAATATGTTTTAAAGCTTTTTAACAGTTATCAAGGTTGATCCAAAAAGCTAGAACTAGTTTGCGAAAGTAGGTTTTTGAAATAATCTCCCATATTTAACGAAACATTCGATTGGCAGCGGCAGTCCTAGAGGCAAAGTTGCTCAGAATGAGGAGTTCTACCATATGGTATGAACATGTCGAAAAATCACATAATATACAATCCTTTACGCACGTGAAAAATGCGAAGGTGCCCCTGGTGGCCGATTTCTTTCAAATTTCTCACAGACCCAGTGAGTTTCGTTCCGATCGGTCATATCATCCATATAGCCTTTTTTTTTAAAGGATTAGTCCACTTTTAAATAAACTTTTCCTGATAATTTACTCACCCCCATGTCATCCAAGATGTCCATGTCTTTCTTTCTTCAGTCAAAAAGAAATTAAAGTTTTTGATGAAAACGTTCCAGGATTATTCTCCTTATAGTAGACTTCAATGGGCACCAAACAGTTGAAGGTCAAAATTAGTTTCACTGCAGCTTCAAATTGTTCAACACGATCCCAAATGAGAAATAAGGGTCTTATCTAGTGAAACCATCACTCATTTTCTGAAAAAAATTGAAAATTATATAAGTTTTAATCATAAATGCTCATCTTGAACTAGCTCTCATCTTCTTCTCTATTAGAATTCCAGCATTGTAGACACTGCTAAGTGTATTACTGACCTCCTAGGTTAAAGTTTGAACTGATTGTTATATACTATTGAATTAGCATATTGCATATAAAAATTAGTTCAAACTTTGACCTGTGGAGGGCAGTAATACACTTAGCAGCATCTACACTGCTGGAATTCTAATAGAGAAGAAGAAGAAGAGAGCTAGTTCAAGATGAGCATTTCTGGTTAAAACTTATATAATTTTCTTTTTTTTTTTTTCAGAAAATGAGCAATGATTTCACTAGATAAGACCCTTATTTCTCATCTGGGATCGTGTTGAACAATTTGAAGCTGCAGTGAAACTAATTTTGACCTTCAACTGTAGAGTCCATTGAAGTCCATTATAAGGAGAATAATCCTGGAATGTTTTCATCAAAAACTTTAATTTCTTTTCGACTAAAGAAAGAAAGACATGAACATCTTGGATGACATGGGGGTGAGTAAATTATCAGGAAAGGTTTATTTAAAAGTGGACTAATCCTTTAATAACATATGTAACATAATATATAATACAGTAAATCACCCACATATGGTCTCCTCTGTGGATGTGAAAAATTCCACTGGAGAAAGCAGTAGTTTTGTGGTATTGGTTTTATTGCAGACTTGCAGACCTTACAAAATAAGAGTGAGTTAAACATGAGCTTGAGCTGTGGATCAAAAGGCCACTTTATTCTACTGAGAATAAGATACTATTATCTGCTTCATTCTGACCTTCACAAATCAGCCTGACTCAGTCCCAAGGTAATTACATAACACTCCGGTGCTAAATAGATCGAATAGCATAAAAATACATTTGCTATTAGAAATATGCATTTACTCATGTACTGTATAAGGATGTCTCTAAGCATGGACAGTCCTGGATCAGTTATATAGCATAATTTTCAAGCTAAAATCAAGCAAAAGGATTGTCTTTTTTACCATAAGCCTTCAGCACTCTCAGGGAAAAAAAAGTACAAAAGCTGTCACTGGGGCAGTATCCTTTCAAAATGTACACCCTTGTAACTAAAGAGTTCATATTATTACCTCAAAGGTGTATACTGGTACCAGAAGTGTACATATCAGTCCCTAAAATGGTACATCACCATCCCAGTGACAGCTTTTGTACCCTTTTTTCTGAGAGTGAAGCATTGCCTCCCTTAATCTATACATACAGTATTGTGGATAGATGTATATGGGTGCAGGAGGCAGAAATGATTCACATCTCTATTGTCTAACACTCGCAAATATTTCTGAGGGAAAACCGCTGCTTGCCATCTGTGTGAGGTTTTAGCTTCAGAGATAAAGCTGAGATTCAGACATCTGTTGATACATTCATTTACTCATCCTGGTGAAACCATGTGGTTGTGGTTGTGGATATGTCGAGGATGTCCGTTTATTCCGTTTCGGTGTGTTGTTGATGATGTCCAAGCTTCTGCGACTGGAGGAAATGACATCAGCCACAAACTTTGTGCAGTCAGAGCACACATCTCTCAGGTTGCAGCCTGCGGCATACAGGTGGGGAAACTCTTGCTCAACAGAGTGTCTGGAGAGAGAACACAACGACCTGCAGAGAAACAGACACACAGCCAAGAAATAATGTGTAATGACACGTATTCTGTGTAGTGAGAGATCTCCAGTCATGCAAATCACATGACTATGAATTCTGTTTAATACAAGTTAAGCTCCATCACATTTCACATTGATTTATATAGTGTTTTATACAATAGATTGTTTCAAAACATCTTCAGAGAAAATACAAGTATAGCAACCTTATTTTAATATAAGATGTCCTTGTTATAATGTAATTATATTAGTGCCGTCAAACGATTAATCGCGATTAATCACGATTAATTACATCCAAAATAAAAGTTTGTGTTTACATAAGTGAAAATGTCCAAATTGGGCCCAAAGAGTCAATATTTTGTGTGGCCACCATTATTTTCCAGCACTGCCTTAACCCTCTTGGGCATGGAGTTCACCAGAGCTTCACAGGTTGCCACTGGAGTCCTCTTCCACTCGACACCATGGAGCTGGTGGATGTTAGAGACCTTGCGCTCCTCTACCTTCTGTTTGAGGATGCCCCACATACCCCCTTTCCACCAGCACGAACCGGGTACTAGTTCAGAGCTAGTGCTAGTGCCAGTTCGGAGTTGGTTCAACTGACGAGCCTTCTAAGAACTGGTTTGCCTTTCCACGGGCTAGAGAGCCAGCACAGAGCCAGGATTTACGTCACAACTACGTCTCATATTTCACAGCAAAGCTAGCGCTGCAGCGCCAAACACAAACACACCAGGCTTGTTCGAGATGCATCGGCTTCCCCCAGAGCGATCGGCGCATGAAATTAAAGCATCGTGCGAACGATCCAAAAGCACAAGGAGTCGTATGCTTTACAAACACACCCGTGGACCTGCAGCACTCCAATGTCACCCGCCGAATCGGTCCGTGCTGCTCCGATGCCTTCATTAACAATCGCGAATGTTTCACTACTGTTGATGCTCATGGCTTTGCGAACCTGTATCCATTTGTATATAGACGGAGATTACAATCGAGCTGCTATTAGCCCGATTAGCTGCTATTTCAAAAATGGCGGTCTCAAGTTTTTTGTTGGTCACAGTAACCCCGCCCCCAGCCCCTGACGCAAGCGGTTCTTACTTCTAGCCCAGCAATGTTTTGGTGCTACTTACGAACCACTTTTCCTGGTTCGGAGCTGGTGCTTTGTGTGTCGAAAGACAAAGAACTGATTTGAAACTAGGCTCTGGCTCCGAACCAGCACTCAAACTGCCTTGGTGGAAAAGGGGTAACAGATGCTCAATAGGGTTCAGGTCTGGAGACATACTTGGCCAGTCCATCACCTTTACCTTCAGCTTCTTTAGCAAGGCAGTGGTCATCTTGGAGGTGTGTTTGGGGTCATTATCAAGTTGGAATAATATTGCCCTGCAGCCCAGTCTCCGAAGGGAGGGGATCATGCTCTGCTCATTCATGGTTCCCTCAGTGAACTGTAGCTCTCCAGTGCCGGCAGCACTCATGCAGCCCCAGACCATGACACTCCCACCACCATGTTTGTCTGTAGGCAAGACACACTTGTCTTTGTACTCCTCACCTGGTTGCCGGGTTTTTCATAAACATTGTTTACACACGCTTGACACCATCTAAACCAAATAAGTTTATCTTGGTCTCATCAGACCACAGGACATGGTTCCAGTAATCCATGTCCTTAGTCTGCTTGTCTTCAGCAAACTGTTTGCTGGCTTTCTTGTGCATCATCTTTAGAAGAGGCTTCCTTCTGGGACGACAGCCATGCAGACCAATTTGATGCAGTGTGCGGCATATGGTCTGAGCAGTGACAGGTTGACCCCCCACCCCTTCAACCTCTGCAGCAATGCTGGCAGCACTCATACGTCTATTTCCCAAACACAACCTCTGGATATGACACTGAGTACATGCACTCAACTTCTTTGGTCGACCATGGCGAGGCCTGTTCTGAGTGGAACCCGTCCTGTTAAACCGCTGTATGGTCTTGGCCACCATGCTGCAGCTCAGATTCAGGGTCTTGGCAATCTTCTTATAGCCTACGCCATCTTTATGTAGAGCAACAATTCTTTTTTTCAGATCCTCAAAGAGTTCTTTGCCATGAGATGCCATGTTGAACTTCCAGTGACCAGTATGAGATGCTGCGTCCCAATTTGCCTACTTATACTATGCTCTAAAAGTATGTACTCTTTTTGTGAACAAAAAGTACTTTTGAGTGTGTAGCAAAAGAGTAGACAAGCTTTGGGACATACTATCATGTCATACAATAGTGTCTTTTCTCTCTGTCGCATCCTGTCACTGTAAACTGGCCTGTCAATCATCTTACATCCTCCACATTTCATTTAGTTAATTTCCTACCGTATCAGAGAGAAATGCAGCACATTGATCTGCAGTCGCGGGTCTTTCATGTGGAGAACTCTCCTCATATTACTGCATAATGATGCATTTAACAGTTAATGGCCAATTGGATCTTTATAAAAGTCCACATTGGTATTTGCAGATGAAAAATAACACAGATAACATTACATATATATTTTCTATCAGGTTGAACTGATTATTAGTCACTCAAACCTTTGAGCGTCGATTGTGCATATCCGCCATGTTTTGTAGTTTTTAAAAACTTTTTACTCGTGTTTGTAGTTCTGAACTGAATCCTCGTCCAACGCGCAATGGGTTGTGGGCAATATTAGCCTTTATAGTGTGCACGGATCCACACTTCGAAAATCTACCGGAAATAGTAGACCATCCGGGGACTTTTGGCACACTCTTTTCAACATACTATGCTTTGGGACACACTTATTTTAATCTCACATACTATTTAGGATGGATAGTATGGACATTGGGGCGCAGGGAGAGAGTGAGAGCGATAACACTAAATGTAACACACCTGCACCCCATTCACACCTGAGAACTTGTAACACTAACGAGTCACATGACACCGGGGAGAGAAAATGGCTATTTGGGCCCAATTTGGACATTTTCACTTAGGGGTGTACTCACTTTTGTGGCCAGCGGTTTAGACATTAATGACTGTGTGTTGAGTTATTTTGAGGGGACAGAAAATTTACACTGTTATACAAGCCGTACTCTCACTACTTTACATTGTAGCAAAGTGTAATTTCTTCAGTGTTGTCACATGAAAAGATATAATAAAATATTTACAAAAATGTGTGAGATACTGTGTATATATATATATATATATATACACACACACACACGTATATATTTAAGAAAATTTTACATGTATAAATGTATATTTTATATATAAATATAATATATTTTTGTTAAATATATACATGCTTGTGTGTATTTATATTATACAGTATTTTCTTGTAAAACATCTCCCAATAATCTTTGTTTTATTTACAAATTTGAAAAATCTTTTTTTTACAGAGAACTATGAGAGGAGACAGGGTTGAGTGGCTATCAACATAAGTTAAGAATCTTCCTTATGCAAAGTCGTGTCAAGTTTACTTATAAAACACTTGGTTATCACCAGAAACTACAGGCCAATAAGTATTGTTATAGGTGCCATAGAATGTCTTTTCAAAAGATATAATATAAGTCTAAGGTGTCCCCTGAATCTGTCTGTGAAGTTTCAGCTCAAAATACCCCATAGGTTTTTTTTTTTATTAATTTTTTTAACTGCCTATTTTGGGGCATCATTAACTATGCACCGATTCAGGCTGCGCAGCCCCTTTAAATCTCTCGCTCCCTGCCCTCCCGAGCTCTCGACTATAAGTGCAGTTATACAGTGCATAAACAAATTTTACACAGCTAATATAACCCTCAAATGGATCTTTACAAGATGTTCGTCATTCATGCTGCATGCATGCATCGATTCCTGTGAGTATAGTATTTATTTGGATGTTTACATTTGATTCTGAATGAGTTTGAGGCTATATGCTCTGTGGCTAACGGGCTAATGCTACACTATTGGAGAGATTTACAAAGAATGAATTTGTGTTTATGAATTATACAGACTGCAAGTGTTTAAAAATGAAAATAGCGACGGCTCTTGTCTCCGCAAATACAGTAATAAACGATGGTAACTTTAACCACATTTAACAGTACATTAGCAACATGCTAACGAAACATTTAGAAAGACAATTTACAAATATCACTAAAAATATCATGTAATCATGGATCATGTCAGTTATTATTGCTCCATCTGCCATTTTTCGCTATTGTCCTTGCTTGCTTACCTAGTCTAATGATTCAGCTGTGCACAGATCTAGACGTCAATACTGGCTGCCCTTGTCTAATGCTTTGAACATGAGCTGGCATATGCAAATATTGGGGTCATACATATTAATGATCCCGACTGTTACGTAACAGTCAGTGTTATGTTGAGATTCGCCTGTTCTTCGGAGGTCTTTTAAACAAATGAGATTTATATAAGAAGGAGGAAGCAATGGAGTTTGAAACTCAACGTATGTCTTTTCCATGTACTGAACTCTTGTTATTCAACTATGCCGAGGTAAATTCAATTTTTGATTCTAGGGCACCTTTAAACTGATTTTAACCCAGGTCGAATGCGTACTGGACAAGCCCTGACTGCAGCACTATATACTGTAAGTATAGGCCTGCTATTGGTGATTTAAACTACGTGGCTAAAAATAAACAAGTAAACAGTTTTTCAGGATGACAGCACAGACTGTCCCAGTGTGGAATGTGACTGTAATCCTTTAGCAGAGACATAGTATATATTTACTCACTTATAGACATCACTCTTGTGACTCTTTCGCACTGCTGTGAAATCCCACAGTGTACACTGGAATGTGTGCCATCTTTTTGTAGGGAAACTTCATCTGTTAAAAGGACAAAATAATGCAAAATCAACATTGCTTCTACAGTTGAAATCGTAATGTGTAATTAGAATTAATTGAGAAAAACAGAGTATAGCAAACTATTTTAAACACAAAGCCCTAAAACAGTGGTCTTCAAATGGTGGGAAAGCATAATTAGCAAAATAAATAAACATATCAACTTTTGGAAGATATAATTTGTTGCTGACTTTGAGGCTGTGTGTCCAATCACTTTATCATATTTTTAGTAAATTCATTTATTACTGGCTAGCAGGCATTCCAATATTGGACAGTTTGAGTGATGCGTCCCATCCTCAAAAACCATGATCAAAAATACACAGGCTAAAACAAAATATGAGCCATACACATTAAATATGGCTTCACTTGTCGTTATAATGCTATGAAGCTATAATCTAGCTTCAGTGGGTGCAGAAAACAATGTTAAATAAATGTCAACTAAAAAACTATATAAAAATGTCATGAATGATTTCAGGCCAGTAAAGATTTTACTGTTTCTGGAATTTATAGGCCACTTAACAGGTTTTCTCACTGTAGTCCACCGGAATATGCAATGTCATGCTATAAATTTAGCATACTATTGAATCTATGTAGTTCATGGTCATAAATAAATGTAGCTAAATGCTGAAATATTTTTTTCTCAACAACTGTTTGCTGAAGAAAAAACAGTCGAGAACCGCTGGACTAAAGCTGCGTTTCCTCCAAAATTACCTTGAACAATTTGTCCCAGGAACTTTTTCCCCCCCATACCTATAGCTAGCTGCATTTACATAGCGGTCTAAAGTACCGTGAAGATAGTCCGGTGACGTAGGACTGCGCACGACTTTCCAGTTCCCACTGGATTTCGTCCTCCGTATATAAGTAAAAAAAGTACATTTCTATAATGTACTTAAAATGCTCTATTTTCATGCACTAATTTTGTAATTAATATACTAAAAATTCTTCTTTGGTACTTCTTAAGATAATCTTAAGAACATCTAAGTGTACTAAGTGTAGCACAAAATAGCTGTGCTATTTTGAGACACCATGAAATATGAACTAAAATGTGCTTTTAATATACTATCTCTGTATTTAAAAATGTATTTAGATACCACTTGTAGTACAATATGGGTTCAAGTGTACTATAAGTGTACTTCAAGTGTCTTTGCACCCCCCCCAACCCTAATTAAACACATATAAATATTTAACACAATATTATAACACAAAAAAATATTTGTTACCTTTGCACTACAAGAGTTACAGACAGACCTAAAAGAGAAAGAATCACAAGTGAATGTTCAAAACAGCGAATCAGACCAAGTAAATATTCCTGGTTCCAGTTATTATCTATGATTTATGATATATAATATTTATTTTAATATTTTTTCAAATTAAACCAAGACCTTTTACACAGGAGGCACGTGGACGGCCATGAAAACAGTGGAAACTTTACTCGACAACAGCAGCATATCTAAGAAACCAAGATGAAGAAAACAAAGACCAACACTGTTTTCAGTGGGTTTTGGACTGATGTTAATCAAATTATCCATCAATCATACAGACATTCACACCTTGCCCTTCTTCAGATTATTATAAAGCTCTTTGTTCTGCATGTATTTCTCCATCTCAGCCCTGACAAGTATCCGGCGCACGTTGATGACCTCATCCACGGTTAAGGCCAGACTGTCGACTGGATGACAGAATTCCTCCTGTGTGGGAGGAAGATAAAGAGGAAGACTCAGTTCCTTCAGTCTGTAAACCCTTGTACAACAATGTAGGCCACTTACAATCGTTAAAAGCTTTTTGTTAAAAGCTTTCCAATTGTTTTAAGACATGAAAGGAAATAATTGTCACAGATGCTGCCCACTATATTCCTTTAAGAACTGGGGCAAAACACAACACCACTGACCATCCACTGATGTCTAGAGAGCCCATGAGATGCTGCAGCACTTCCTGCCCCATCATTGCTTTTGTCATCTGAGCCAATGGAGTGACAGGTGGACGAGGGCATCCGGTCAAACCCAGGGAATGAGGCTGGACAAAAAAGAAAAGAAGACAAAAAAAACAGTGGAGAAGAGAAAAAGACAATCAGGCATCTTAACTTAATAAAGCACAGTGTTCTCAAGCATAGCGTTAGTTCTGGCAGTTCACATCAATCAAGCTCGCATCTGCTGATTCTCAGCTGATCCACGTCTACCTGTAGGAATACGACGCCTATCACAGCATCCCTATATATAAGGTGCATGAGCATTGACGTCACTTTCCCGCCGGAACACGCCCCCTCAGCTGGACTGAGTGGCAAAAGAGCTGCTCCATGTCTGGATTTAATAGGGGAAACTGCAAAATACCTCTGAAGTTGTTCCAAACCTGTATAAATTTCTTTCTTCTGTTGAACACAAAGGAAGATATTTTAAAGAAAGTTTGTAACCAGGCTGCTTTGGGGCACCATTGACTTCCATATAGGAAAAAAAAATACTACATGTATGGTAGTCAATGGGGGACGAGATCTGCTTGGTTACAAACATTCTTCCAAATATCTTCCTTTGTGTTCAGCAGAACAAAGAAATTTATACAGGTTTGGAACTCCTTGAGGGTGAGTAAATGATGACACATTTTTGGCTGAACTATCCCTTTAATAAAGCTATTAAAGTTATTCAGTCAAGAGCATTGAGTGATTTTGATTAACATTTGATTAACAGGATTAGTCCACTTTCAAATAAAATGTTCCTGATAATTTACTCACCCCCATGTCATCCAAGATGTTCATGTCTTTCTTTCTTCAGTTGAAAAGAAATTAAGGTTTTTGATGAAAACATTCCAGGATTTTTCTCCTTATAGTGGACTTCAATGGATTCCAAACGGTTGAAGGTCAAAATGATTCTACTTACGGAATGAACGCATCGCCAGTTCCATTTTTTCCATAAGTAGAATAGGGAAGGTGTAGGACATACAGCGTAAGCTTTTGAAGAATACGGAAAGTGGAAGCATGCGCAAGGCAATCATTTGTGTTTATAAAACATATACAGTTTTTTTTCGAAAATGACAAGTTGTTTCGCTAAATAAGACCCTTATTCCTCGTCCGATATCGTTTAAAGCCATTTGAAGCTGCACTGAAACTATAATTTTGACCTTCAACCATTTGGAGTCCATTGAAGTCCACTATAAGGAGAAAAATCCTGGAATGTTTTCCTCAAAAACCTTAATTTCTTTTCGACCGAAGAAAGAAAGACATGAACATCTTGGATGACATGGGGGTGAGTAAATTATCAGGAAAATTTTATTTTAAAATTGAACTAATCCTTTAATGATAGAGAGTTCTCCCAACTGTTTACGTTCACTTAAGAAATAAAAGGCTATGTTTACGTGAATACTCGCCAAAATGGACATGTTTTGTGTATTTGTCAGTTTAAGCGCAGAAAGACGCTCAATTCAGTACTTGTGTGCTGACATCTGAGAGGCAGCTTTCTGTGTGCGCACAGACAACCGGACTGAATTGAGCTCTCTTTCATGTCTGTACGCTAAAGGTAAAAATTCCACTGCTTACCAACCCATTTCAAGTACTGGGTTCATGTCAATTAACGGAATTGCTTTCCTTTTATCACACAAAAGTGTTCACAAAAGTCCCAGCATGTCATTTACTTGATCTTGTTATTAAGTTAAATAAAATAAGTACTGTGTTTTTAAGCATTATTAGTTGTATTTAATGTAAATGTATATGTTCAAGTTTAACATTGACACCCTTTGTTTTGTTTTTTTTGTTTGTTTTAAATTAATTATATATTTGTTAATTTTTTTGTTGAGCAACTTATATGTCTTACAGATGTTTGTCCAGGTCTGACCTTGATAGATGTGTGGTGGTCCGACCCCCGTCAGCGTGTGTGATCGAGGTCTCTCTCCTCTCAGGGGACCGACACCTGGGAGCTGAGGTAATTCTGAGCGGGATGACATCATTTCCCCTCTGAGCTCATCCAGGTCGTGTTCAGAGAAGGAGCGATCTCTCTTCAGAGGTGTAGGAGAGCTCTCCACCCGCCTGATATCCATACCATCTGGAGATTCTTCATCCTTCATAAAAAAAAAATAGAGGCGCAGTTATTTAAATTCAAAATACAATTCAAACAAATCAAGTCAGGGAGATCTACCAGAGTTTTCCAACAAAGCAGCTGGTGAAATTCTCATGTGAATCAGAATAAGTAGTTTTTAAGGTGTGCAACTCTTAAAGTCAACTTTTTAATTTTGGAAAATTTTCTCCATTACCATTGTTGCCAAATACACTCAAAAATGCTGGCTTGAGACTGTTGCGTCATTTTGTTGAGTTCATTTTTTCATGGTTGGGTAGTTTTTGTGTTACCCAGCCACTGGGTTAGAGTACGGTGCCCAGATTTCTGAAATGGAAACCGGGGACATTTCCTATTTGAGTGGTCAAAATATCACCGAAATCTCATTTGTTATTATCTGTTAATTAA
Source organism: Megalobrama amblycephala (assembly GCF_018812025.1). Classification (NCBI taxonomy): domain Eukaryota; kingdom Metazoa; phylum Chordata; class Actinopteri; order Cypriniformes; family Xenocyprididae; genus Megalobrama; species Megalobrama amblycephala. Next base: position 7,476,956 of record NC_063058.1, read on the forward strand.
AAATGGGACAATACATTTTTGAATGTTTTTGTTTTTTAATTGTTTTTGGGTTCCTTTTATATTACATTAAAATTATTATAATTTAGTTTGATTATTAGGATTTTTGGTCTAATACAATTCACCAAAAAAAAAAAAAAAACTATTACACTATTAATAGTAACCATTGTACAAGCAGTTCAAAAGAAAATGCCTATTATAACACAAGTATGACTTTACAAAAGCATTTTGCATTAAAAAAACAACAACAACATAAATATAAGAATATAAGATAGATAAAACGACATTTAACAAATATGTTAACATTTATAATTGAATTTAACATCTTAATTTCCACAAGCTTACTGTATACAATAATTACAGCTTTTTTTAACTGTTTTTAATTATTATTTTGCATTTTAGACTTATTTTAAGCTCAAAGTAAGTTATAAGTGTATTATTTATTTAAATTTATTTTTTATTTATTCATATCTGAGTGTTCCTTAACCACGTGATATAGTTAAGATGTGTGTGAACTTTTAAGGATGTTTAAACTTGCAAAACAATCCCGCACCCAGTTGAGGCACTGTTATAAAACACATACAAACAGTATTACTTTAATTTAACACGCATAGTTAGTATGTTACTACGTTACCTTGAAGCCGATAACGATGTTTATTTTGATATTTGACGATATGCTCTAGTCCAGTGTACGTTCTTCATTAAGTAGCGGCGCGCACGCGATCAAGTGTGGCTGCACAGCCCCCCCCCCTGTTGGTGAAAATAATCACTGCACGACTGCTCCGATAACCAACCACAGGGATATTTCGGGAACGGGAACATCTCCAGTTGGAGACAGAACACCAAACACCGTCTGGTCACCCTAGGCTAGAGACTGGTCAATCTCAGTGACAGGGTCATTCTTTATTTGTGGTGGCAAATGGTGTTCCTCTACTTTACAACAGTTAAAATACACTTTAAATACCAATAAATTCAAATTTTTTTGCATGTTTGTATTCTGTAGAATAAACACAATTTGTGCACTATTAATAGTTAAAGTTTTGTTTCAAATTACATATTTAATTAAGTTTGGAAGATTGCATTTGTAACAAAATATGCATGTTCCCGCCATACCTCACAGAGGTATCATGGAATGTAATTGCAACAATATTACATTTTTAACACAAATAAAGTGGTTAAACTGGGAACATAGATTTTATTTAACATGTACAATTGTATTAAATTGTTTTAAAAAATACATATTTTGTATTATTTAAGAAAAAAGTAGTGTCCCCCAAATTCATGTCTGTGGTGTTACTACAATGGATGTCGCCCCTTTAAGAAAAGGGGGAACTCTATTTGAACTACTTCCTGTGTGTAAAGGTCATTGCAGGTCCTGATTGATCTGAGGGGTGCATCATGAGTACATTCTTTATTATTAATTTTCTTAAAATTAGCTAAATTTATGACAATTTCATGTGTCGCACTTTATTAGTGTCTGTGGTGTTATGTTGATAACTTGCAGATTTTACATATTTTAATCCGAATTTTGATAAATACATACTTACTAATATTTACAAAATGTCCCCTGATCTTGAAATCATCATGATGACAGCCTCCATTTTAGAAAAGTCTGGATTTAGGCTAATTTGTCTGTGGTGTTACTGTCTGTGGCGTTACTGTCTTTCCTGGTAACACCACAGACTCTATAGTAACACAGACAATATACAGCCAGAAATGTTGTATTTTTAATAAAACACATAGGACATTCTAGTCATATAATTGTATCTCTCTTGTCAGGTATGGCAAGATTAACTGCTGCTGAAAAGTAGCGTCTTTATAGACAGCGAAAGATGCAGAGTACCTCATCAGACCTATTTAAAAAAGACCTATGTGCAAAAAAAACAAAAAACAAAACAAAAACTGAGAATAGGAGATCTCTCAAGGGAAAGTAAGTTTAATAAGTTAAATAATTTTGTGGATACATGTTTTATTCACAGAACATTTTCTGGATTTCTATTCTCTATTGAAACAGATCACACATTATGATTGCATCACAATCCAATTAAAGGGATACAATTTTTTGTTCTCCCTATCATCATTCACTCACCCACAAGTTGCTCCAAACCTGTATAAATTTCAGATAACACTTTATTTTAGGGTCTTTTAGTTGTTTATTATCATGCATATTACTAGAATGGCTGTGTATTAGTACTTATTAAGCACATATGAATGCCTTATTTTGCATGATCATATTGTACATTCTTAATCCTACCCAATACTTAAATTTTACAATGACTTTACTAACTAACTATATGTGTTTCCTATACTAAAGTGTTACCAAATTTCTTTGTTCTGCTGTACACAAAGGAAGATATTGGAAGAATGTTTGTAATCAAACAAATCTTGCCCCCCACTGACTGCCATATTTTTTTCGCTACTATGGTTGTCAATGGAAGGTGAGATCTGCTGGGTTACAAACAATCTTCCAAATATCTTCCTTTGTGCTCAGCAGAACAAAGACATTTATACAGGTTTGGAACAATGTGAGGGGGAGTATGATGACAGAATTTGCATTTTTGGTTGAACTATCCCTTTAAGGAGTGAGAAACAGGTTTTTTAATTATATATTTTAATACAGTTTTTCTCTAAATGATCTTTATCAGAATAGATACTTCTTGTAATCCTACTTATGATAAAATTAATTATTTTGCTCAACAAACTTTTAATTGTTAAACCTTTTATGCAGTGTAAAGTCTGTGGTGTTATATATATGTCTGTGGTGTTACTTCAATATGTATCTGAAATTTCTTTCCTACAAAACCATTTAATCTTTTAATTTAATGTTTTTAGACTGTAAGGTGGTGTTAATATTTTAGAATAAAGACTATAAAAGTTGCACAGACCATTTTTCCTGCCTTTTCTGATGTATATCCAAATTTTTAAAAAAATAAACAATTCTTCTTTGGCAAAAATAGAAGCCAAGATGAACAATTAAACATTTATTTTAAAAATGAAATTTAAATTATCAATAAAACTGAGTCCTTAAAGTAATTTATTTACTTATTAATTATTACCTAAAGTTGCATATCCCTGCTCATTTTAGAACAAACCAAAATTTGACTTCAAATATTGGTAACACCACAGACATAAGTGGTTGTTTCACCAGTGTTTGATTAAAATTATTTAAAAATCGAAATATTATTAAGCTTCAATTTTAATGGATAAAGCATATTAAACTAATCTTAAATGCATAGCAATACATATTATTAAAAAAAAGCAAACAAGAATTTTTACAATTTCTGCCTCTCATTTGCCACCGCAATTGAAGAATGACCCGACAGTTGAAATAACACACCCCTCCCCCACCCACCGCCCTCCGACACAACAACCCAACTGATGGGTTACACGGAGCGCGGGCTTTTTGCTTTCTCGTCAGGAGACTGCAGTTCTCAACGCCAAGACTTGGTGCATGTTTTTTGGGTAAAATAAAGGTTTGTGTACATTTTATTTCACCTATAAAGTCTTTACAGTGCTGTAAATCATTGTATTTAATGCAAGAGCAATATTACAGGGATGAAATGTGTCAGTCAGCATCGGTCATCTTGCATAATGGAAACGTCTTTTTCCTTGAATAAACTGATTTTTATTCGACATAATGATGAATATTATTAAAATATGTTCTCAGAACTCTGTACTGTTTGTTTATGCGAAAGTTATATAAGGAGCCTGTCACGATATCTTTCGGCAATGAGAAACGCGGAGCAGTGGTCTGAGGTTCGCAACACACCGCTGCGCTTACTATAGGAAAATATGTGGGAACAGAAGAAAACTAATAGAAAGTGGAAGAAAATGACCGATCGTTTCGCTAGATAAGACACTTATTCCTCGTCTGGGATCATGTAGAGCTCTTTGAAACTGCAATTTAGACCTTCAACCCGTTGAACCCCAGTGAAGTCCACTATTTGTATATAAATCCTGCAATGTTTTCCTCAAAAACCTTAATTTCTTTTCGACTGAAGAGAGAACGACACAAACATCTTGGATGACATGGAGGTAAGTAAATAATAAGGAAATTTTAATTCTGAAGTGAACTAATCCTTAATAAATGTTCACCTTTTGATTACTACAGTTGCCTGTGTAGTTACTCCTTCTGTATGTGATTTTAATTTTCAACGTATTTTGGGTTAATTTTAAGCCAGCAATATAGTAATTTTTAATCAATAGCATGTTGGGTCAAACATTCAAAAACAACCAAATGACCCAAATTGGGATGTTTTTAACAGAGCATGTTTTAGTGTGTAGTAAAAAGATTAAGATCATAGAAGAAATGCTGACTGCACTGAAACCTCTCACCTCAAATATGTTCATCTCCTCCATTTCTTCCAGTGTTGGAGCCTTTAGAAGAACACGAATGCGGGACGGTGGGCGGTACCCTGCTCCCGCGACTGACAGGTCAATGCAGGAGGTTGATTTGATGTCACATTGGCAGGTGTGTGCCAGGCATGGTAACGAGCCAAATGCTGAAGAGCGACAAAATATGGCTATGAGTAATCTAACACACGACTGAACAGAACTACAGGTTAAGGAGGACTGATAGTGTTAGGACGCTGTTTTTAAAAAAGTGTATTGTTACCATGTGATTAACATACATCTCTTTGAATTGTGTGGCTCCACAGGTTTCAGTTTGTGATCCTGTCTGATCTCAGCCAGGACTCGATCATGGAGCGACTGGTGTCGCTGAGGGGGAGGCGGCAGGGTTCGTTCAGACACCTGCAGACGTCAGTACAGTCTTAAAACGGTACATACATTTTGGTTGTACACCACTCTTTCTTCCTCTTCTTCAGAGGATCTAGGATCGTTGGTTATACTGTATTTTACAGTACATGTACTTACATTGTACTTACCCAAGAAAGTACTGTAATATAAGGTAACTACATGGGTTAAGGTTAGGTTTAGGGGTAGGTTTAGGGTTAGTTATTTCCCAGTTATTGTAATTGCTATAATAAGTACACAGTATGTACTACAGTGTTACAGTTAGTAGTACACCATAGAAATTTTCCTTTACCTTAAAATTTAAAGACAGAGAGCTCTGAATGCAATACTGGCAATGATAATTAATATAAATCACCATCAAGGAAAGGCAGACTGATATGTTTGAGAAAAATGACATTTTCACAATCAAACGCAACAGTTTTGAAGTTTTACACTGTGTCCAAACCTGGCACAATGTGATACATCCTATCAAGCACTGCAAATAACACAATTAAAGTCTCCTTATACTATCTCTTGACTACTTCTACATTTATATTATGTGACTATTTTCCAAAAACACTTGCCATATTGACATTTTGTCAACCATTTACTCATTTTGTACTTACGTTTTTGATTCGATTACATTCATTTGCAATGCTTAAAGGGTTAGTTCACCCAAAAATGTTATATATTTTTGATAAAATCCGATGGCTCAATGAGGCCTGCATTCACAGCAATGGTACTTCCTCTCTCAAGATCCATAAAGGTACTAAAAACATATTTAAAACAGTTCATGTGAGTACAGTGGTTCAACTTTAATATTACAAAGCAACGAGAATATTTTTTGTGCGCCAAAAAAAAACGAAATAAAGATTTTTTAACAATATCTATTTCAAAACACTGCTTCATGAAGCTTCGGAGCTTTACGAATCGAGTCAGTGATTTGGAGCGCCAAAGTCACATGATTTCAGCAGTTTGGCGGTTTGATACGCAATCCGAATCACTGATTCGATCTGTAAAGCTCCAAAGCTTCATGAAGCAGTGTTTTGAAATTGATATTGTCAAAAAATCGTTATTTTGTTTCTTTTTGGCGCAAAAAAGTATTTTCGTCGCTTTACAATATACAATATTAAAGTTGAACCACTGTACTCACATGAACTGTTTTAATTATGTTTTTAGTACCTTTCAATGGCTTTGCTCCCAATAGAGGCCTCACTGAGCCATCGGATTTCATCAAAATATCTTAATTTGTGTTCTGAAGATGAACGAAGGTCTTACGCGTGTAGAACGACATGAGGGTGAGTAATAAATGACATTATTTTCATTTTTGGGTGAACTAACCCTTTAAGCAGCTCATTGCCTCAAGTAAATCTTATACATTATATTTTCAGATAAATGTTTTCTTCAAATCAGTATTTGTAATGTTATGATCATCTCAAATCTGGTTGGTTTAGTACATGGAATAGAATTCTTTATGGAGAAACTTAATGTGAAAAATATTTCTGAAACAAGGGCAGAGGTCTCTGTTTGAATAAACGGTTATGTGGAGTAGAACGATGGATGTTACCCAGTGCAAGACTGCAAAAATGGATTCCAAATGACAAACAAAGTATCCTGCTGCTTGTCATGATTGTGACTAGTAAGAGATTGTATTTGTATTGTGCACTGTATTGTGTCTGGTTGGGACATGGTGTTACTGCACATTAGTTACAAGATATTATGAGCGACTAACTGGTTTAAGAGGGGGTCTTGATCTGATAAAGTCCAAAATCAGCTCATGAGCGTTTCGTTTAACACACGTGGGAATATTTCCATCTACCTGCAGAAGAAAAAGAGGCATAGATTCATGATATTACAGTTATTATCAAATATAAAAACAATGGTTAATCACTGTCATGCTGCATCAGCTAAAAGGCTTTCCAAAGCCATAATCTCACACATATAGTCTACTTACCGAGTTAGGATAAGATTAATTCGGGGATAAACCACTTAAAATGTGCTTACTACAGCAACCTCAGTGCCTTTTCAGTGCCCCCAGCATGAGTAAGCATAGTTAGAATGGACTCACCACAACTTTGCGAAGTTTATATTTGCGTGAACGAATATCTTGCATGAGCATCTCAAAGGGCGTGAGGCTGAACTCCGTTGGCAGAGGGTTAAAGGGCTGTTCCTCTACCTTCTTGAGCTTCACACCCTGCCTCAACTCCTTCATCAGCTGCACCCATAGCCGAGTCTAAAGGAACGAAAGACAAACACACACAGTTTCCTTCATTACATTAACCATAGCTCATACACTGCTAGACATCACAAAGACAAATATGAGTAAATGAAACTACAATTTCAACTACTGTTATAATAAGTATGTCTTTTACCCAGTCAGTGTGTTGAAGAGCATCAAGCTCAGCATTGGAATTTTCCTTCTGTGGTTCCTCCGTTCTGATCTTCTTCAGCATCTACAGGAAAATATCAGATACTTATCAGAACATAAGAGAAGAGGGTATGAAGCTTTGAATATTAAATTATCACACAAACTACATTATGTGACGTAAAGGAGTGTTTTTATCCTCAAACCAGTAAAGAAAAACCCCCGCCTTCAGCTGATTCTAAAGTCATGTCAATCACAGGGCTGATTGCCTACACAACACTGCAACAAATACTAACCCCTAAACCCTAACCTTAATCTTAGTATAGTAATGGTAGAACATCCTGATAGATATCTGTCTCAACCGGATCCATTCATGATATTTCTGACCTCTGAACTGAATCCATGAAGACTTTACTTGAAAGGTGACCACGTGATTGAGTTGACCAATGAAATAGGCTGTGTTTGCAGGTTTTGCCCTTGATTAGTTTGGGAGAAAAAATCATGAGACATAAACATGTTGCCTGGGCACAATTTACACCATTTATATATTCCCAGCCAATGGATCTCTACTGGTATTGCTACACTGGACATCAAGTGACACCAAACATTACCAAATTGTTGATTGCAGTGGTTTTCAAACTTTTCAGGACACGTCTCTTTAAGCGCAAGTACATTTAAGGACATTTAGCAACATACGCTATATTTTGACTAATATCATTGTGGCGACCAGGGCGGGCGAGAGCCGTGAGGGAACGGCACGAGGCCGGTGGCGCAAGAGTTAATGAGCTTCACCTGGGAGGTGCACCGGCCTTGAGTGTCTCACGGAGGAGCTCCGGGAGCATAAATGGAGAAGTGACGACAGTGAAGGACGAGAGAGGATCAGGCCTCGACTTTATTTTATGTTTTATTATGTTTGTGTGGCTGGCAGACGTCCGCAAGGGTCTGCCGGCATTACTTTTGTTTTGTTCTTTGTTTATTTTATATTAAAGTTATGTTGAATGTTCGCCGGTTTCCGCCTCCTTCTTCTCGTATCTACGAACTACATTACATTGGTGCTGAAACCCAGGAGGAAGGAGGGACATGCTGTCGAAGAGCCCTCGCTGCTGAGGGGGATCGCGGTGCTCCGGAGTTCGGGCAGCGCGGGAGTGAAGACCGCGAGAGGCTGCCCGAGGTGGTGGTACTGGAGCCTTGTGAAAGGTGGGACGGAGACCCGGATGCCGTGCTCCTGGGACGAGGTGGGGTGGCTGCCGTCCTGGAGGGAGCGGAGGAGTTGCCGTCGTCTGCCGTAGCCTGCTGCCATCCGCCATGAAGGGGAGGAGCAGGGGACATACATCTCTTTGAATTGTGTGGCTCCACAGGTTTCAGTTTGTGATCCTGTCTGATCTCAGCCAGGACTCGATCATGGAGCGACTGGTGTCGCTGAGGGGGAGGCGGCAGGGTTCGTTCAGACACCTGCAGACGTCAGTACAGTCTTAAAACGGTACATACATTTTGGTTGTACACCACTCTTTCTTCCTCTTCTTCAGAGGATCTAGGATCGTTGGTTATACTGTATTTTACAGTACATGTACTTACATTGTACTTACCCAAGAAAGTACTGTAATATAAGGTAACTACATGGGTTAAGGTTAGGTTTAGGGGTAGGTTTAGGGTTAGTTATTTCCCAGTTATTGTAATTGCTATAATAAGTACACAGTATGTACTACAGTGTTACAGTTAGTAGTACACCATAGAAATTTTCCTTTACCTTAAAATTTAAAGACAGAGAGCTCTGAATGCAATACTGGCAATGATAATTAATATAAATCACCATCAAGGAAAGGCAGACTGATATGTTTGAGAAAAATGAGAAAAACGTTCGCCGGTTTCCGCCTCCTTCTTCTCGTATCTACGAACTACATTACATTGGTGCTGAAACCCAGGAGGAAGGAGGGACATGCTGTCGAAGAGCCCTCGCTGCTGAGGGGGATCGCGGTGCTCCGGAGTTCGGGCAGCGCGGGAGTGAAGACCGCGAGAGGCTGCCCGAGGTGGTGGTACTGGAGCCTTGTGAAAGGTGGGACGGAGACCCGGATGCCGTGCTCCTGGGACGAGGTGGGGTGGCTGCCGTCCTGGAGGGAGCGGAGGAGTTGCCGTCGTCTGCCGTAGCCTGCTGCCATCCGCCATGAAGGGGAGGAGCAGGGGACGGCGGACTCGCTGCCGGCTGCCCTCAACCAGAGGAGCCATCGCCGACCGCCAGGAGGCAGTCGAGGATAGGGCCGTCTACCGAGCGTCCAGTGCCATCGCATGGCACTGCGAAGAAGAGCCTCTCGGCAGGCTGAGGACCGAGCGGCAGTGTGTCTGGGAACCGGACCCAGAATTTTTTTTTTCTTTTTCCTCTCTCCCCTCTCTCGTTCTGTCGCTCCCCTTGCTTCCGTCTCCTTTCTATCGTCTCGTCTGTCCTTACCCCCAGGTGCCACCAAGACAGGCCCCCGGGGGGGGGAGTAAGCGCAGTCGCGGCAGTACCCCCCCGGCCTGCGAGGGGCGATGGGGGTATGTGGCGACCAGGGCGGGCGAGAGCCGTGAGGGAACGGCGCAAGGCCGGTGGCGCAAGAATTAATGAGCTTCACCTGGGAGGCGCACCGGCCTTGAGTCTCTCACGGAGGAGCTCTGGGAGCATAAAAGGAGGAGTGACGACAGTGAAGGACAGTTTTATGTTTTATTATGTTTGTGTGGCCGGCAGACGTCCGCGAGGGTCTGCCGGCATTACTTTTGTTTTGTTCTTTGTTTATTTTATATTAAAGTTATGTTGAATGTTCGTCGGTTCCCGCCTCCTTTTTCCCGTATCTACGAACTGCGTTACAATCATATTTTGATTAATACCAATATTCCTGTATCATAATACTATGAAGCGGCGACCTTGCAGAAAGCCAAAAATGGATCTCAGAGAGGTCATTTTAAACACTTGAGAACCCTTTCTGCTGGGCTGCTTTTCTAGTAAGGGGATGTTAAGTTTTATGCACATAGTATGTGCTGTTTTCGGAGAGAAAGTGGATGTAGCTATTGCGTCCTCTTTTCATCTGTTGCCCTTTCCAGTATGGAGCTGATATTGATGTACTTCCTTTGTATTGTTTTGCGGAGATGCAGTTGAAGAGATTGGGCAATGGCGCCACTGGCATCCAACTCTTTTTCTGTTGCCCTCTCAAATACAAGATATGAAGATGGTATCAGTATTCTCCCTATTTTGCTATAGGAGTGAATACAGAACAAAAGAATGGGCAGTTTCACCACTTGTGTCTCATTCCCTCATCTGTCACCTCTTTGGTACTGGTAATACAGAGGCTGGAGTAATATGTGCTCTCCGTGCTTTCATAGTTCGTCCACTTTGAAAGGGAACGACTAGGTTATTTATGTAAACTGGTTCCCTGAAAAGGGAAACGAGATGCTGCATCGCATTGCCATACTTTAGGCATGGCTGTATGTCTTCCTTCAGACAATCTGAAGCTGATGACATTTTCTCTAGGCGCCCTTTTATAACCCATTGGTGCGCCTGTGATGTCACCTGACTGTGTTAGCCAATCAAGTTTGGAGTGAATTGACATGTGCTTCAGACACCAGCTCACACGAAGCGTTCCCATAGCGTCAACTCCATAACACAGCGTCTCATTCCCCTTCTCAGGGAACCGGGTTACATACAGTGGCAAGGAACCCAAACTCCATAAGGTGACAGAATGGAGAAAAAAACCTTGAGAGAAACCAGGCTCAGTGAGGGGGCCAGTTCTCCTCTGGCCAATTCTCCCTTCAGGCCTTTTGTGTCACCCTGGGTAATATCACGGTCATGTCATGTTTAGTTTCATTATCATGTCTTGTTTAGTGTAATACTTTCATTGGCATGCTCTGTATAGTTTATAGGTCATGGCTTTGTTTGTCACTGTCTTTACCTTCTCATTCATTTGTTTCTAGGGATTCTAATTAATTGCTAAATCTAATTTCACTAGAACTTTGATAACAAAAACAAACACTTTCTCCTCCCTTTTATACGATGAGGCTGTTTATTTGGTTATTTTGACTATAAATATGTTTAGTTATGTGTAATTGCATTTATAATTTTTTTCTCTACAGTACGAGATCAGAAATGAATGACATGTAATCAATTTTGGTTTTGCAACCCACCATTTCAGAACCCACTTAAATAGGCCGCAAATAAGTGTTTTTTTCTCTCATTTCAGTGTTTCATATTTTATTAAAGATGCATTAATTAAAGGATTAGTCCACTTTTAAATAAACTTTTCCTGATAATTTACTCACCCCTATGTCATCCAAGATGTCCATGTCTTTCTTTCTTCAGTCGAAAAGAAATTAAGGTTTTTGATGAAAACATTCCAGGATTATTCTCCTTATAATGGACTTCAATGGGCACCAAACAGTTGAAGGTCAAAATTACTTCAAATTGTTCTACACGATCCCAGATTAGAAATAAGGGTCTTATCTAGTGAAACCATTGCTCATTTTCTGAAAAAAAAATGAAAATTATATAAGTTTTAGCCATAAATGCTCATCTTGAACTAGCTCTTTCTTCTCCTCTATTAGAATTCTGGCAGTGTAGACGCTGCTAAGTGTATTACTGCCCTCCACAGGTCAAAGTTTGAACTAATTTTTATATGCAATATGCTAGTTCAATATTATATAACAATTAGTTCAAACTTTGACCTGTGGAGGGCAGTTATACACTTAGCAGTGTCTACAATGCTGGAATTCTAATAGAGAAGAAGATGAGAGCTAGTTCAAGATGAGCATTTATGATTAAAACTTATATAATTTTCATTTTTTTTTCAGAAAATGAGTGATGGTTTCACTAGATAAGACCCTTATTTCTCATCTGGGATCGTGTAGAACAATTTGAAGATGCACTGAAACTAATTTTGACATTTAACTGTTTGGTGCCCATTGAAGTCTACTATAAGGAGAATAATCCTGGAATGTTTTCATCAAAAACTTTAATTTCTTTTCGACTAAAGAAAGAAAGACATGGACATCTTGGATGACATGGGGTGAGTAAATTATCAGGAAAAGTTTATTTAAAAGTGGACTAATCCTTTAACAAAAATATGATCACAGACGCAACCCATGTGAGCACCATAGTTCCATCAGTATGGCTTTTCACCTCTTTGGCATCTCTTATCCTGCTGAGGAAGGTCTGAAGCTCAAGGGTCTCCAGGAAAAGCGCCCGACACACAGCCTGGTAGTGCTCTGGTGCCAAAGTTGGATTTGCCAGTCTGTCGGCACAAAGCGTCATGACCTGATGAACAGTATGAATGCCATGCACTGTGCCTTCTTCCTCCTCTTCTTCATCCTCCTCTTGGCCACTGTAGCCCTCGTCTTTAGCTGCATTACTGCCACAGTGTTTAGATTCGCTACAGTCCTGACCACCGACCATAAACTCAATGAGCTGTTCAAGCTGAGGGCTCAATTCCCGTTCCTCACTGTCATCCAGACCCCAGTCCAAAGCACGGTAGATTGCAACACCCATGGACTGGACCAGCTGCACACGTGTAGGGTGAAGAGATGGGGTTTGTTAGGGGATGGAGACTGCAAATATGACATAATTATATAATGTGCCATAATTGGCTCACCTTTCCATCAGCAGCAGAACCACAAGTAGCATTACTGTCATCTAGAAAAGAAAAGCAGATTAGCGGAAGAAAACTGCGAATTAAATGTAGACATTCATGACAGTACTAGTGTCACAAACCATCCAAGTGAATGAAATTACATGAAATGCTAATGATTTAAAAAGTTTATGCTTGCTATGCCACATTTTACTATATGGAATTGCTCTCTCTCAACTATGTAAGCTAAAATTTGTGCAAGCTATGCATATTATCATGTATTCTCTCTTTGCTTACCTTTCAGATTAGCAAACTGTACCAAAATTGATAGCACTTAATACAGTTTCATTAAATATGGGTTAAATATATAACCAGATTTAAAATGTATCATAGTAAAAAGCAGTAAATTATTGAATATTGTTTTTTACCAATCTTCTAAGAATCTGACATGTAATGTTTTTTAATGAATCACAAACATGTTTAGCAGCAGAAAATGTTGACATTCCAAAAGTATAAACCTGTAAATGACATTTTTCTGAATGTAATGCTGAAATTCAGCAGTTTTAGTTGTCCACATATTTTATTTTGCAATACTTATCACTTTTAGTAAATCTCTGATGCTGTGATTTTGACATATTGTAGCCTACCTAAATTGTAGATAGACAAGGGCTGCTCTGACCTAAACATACTGAAGATTTAAACTTATTCTTACTAGGAAGGTTTTTACAGTGAGTGCAACTGCACTGTAGGCCTCTCAATATGCAGTTTCAGGCACTTTCAGAGGGTCAGTGTATTCCAAGATATATTCCAAGACCATGAAAATTTAATCATATCAAAGGTAAAAGCTTTCTACAATTCACCCAAAACAAAAAATGTGAAACCATTTTCACTTCCATCATAAAACTTATGCCATAAGGACTAGTTATTGATCAGACAACAGTGCCCTCTGGCGACATAATAATGGTATGGTAGAAGTGTCCCCAACAAGCACATCCAAGGTCTTTCTTATGTCTAGACGTGGATAAGATGGTCTCTGTGGAAGACATTAGGTAATTAAAGACGTCTTCAAGTCTCTAGTTAGGTCCTTTCACTTGACCATTCAACTAAAGGTGCCAGACATGAGACTAATAGCTATATTTAATGACTGCAGAAATCTCTAGTTACTCTAGGACTCCATGACCCCACCATCACTGACCGGATTGCACACAAAACAAGTGAGCTGTGGCTTTAACTATAGACCCCTTAATCGCCTACGTCACTGTGACGTCACCGCTCTAGCTGGAGGCAAAACATAAATAAGAACTAATAGCGGGCGCGCTAAAAGTTTGAGGTTTTGACTTTAAAATGTCGTCTTGTTGTGTTTTTGGCTGCCAGAATAGAAGGAACAGGACTTTTGGTTCAAAACTAAAGTTTTACCAGATCCCGGCAGACATTCCTTCACAGAAATCAAAAAGATAATTGTGGTTGAAAGCAATACGGCGTACAGACTGGACGGAGACGATCATAAATAATGCTCGTGTTTGCAGTGCACACTTCATATCAGGTAAAATAATCGATGCATATGTAATGGTGTGTTGGTTTTATCTAGTACAAATCAGCAAGTTTCTGTTTTATAGGTGAAATGTCGCCAACTTTCAGCACACTAGCTAGCTTAAATGTTAAACAAACATACAACGATAGATGTGTGTGCCATCCTTTGAATGGTCTCTTAACATAATCCACATTGCTAGCCATAATCATAGTTAGCCCAGCGTTAGGTTACATTAGACAATAAACCTTGACAAAATGCCCCGAACCACCCGAAAGTAATTCATATGTTGTCTAGGAAATATCCAAAACTTAAGTTAATTGACAAAAATAGCTGTCACGGTCCCGCAGAGTCAGTGACTGTACATATTCGGACAGTTCTGAACCTTCTTCTGCATCTATGTTTAATAAATCCCTCCTAAAACATGCTAGCTTACGCTTGTCAACATTGAGTCCAGCGTCTCTTTTTGCCTCCAGCTAATCCCCGCCCACCAAGAAACGTTGCAATGTTTACAAACTTTTAAGGGGTCTATACTGGCCAATATAAATAGGGTTCAGCACTGGTCCTGGAGTTCACCCAACGGTACACATTTTGGATGTCACTCTGTAATCTCTCTACTAACGAGCTGATGAGTTGAATAAGGTGTGTTTGATTAGGTGCAGAGTTGGAGTAGGGTTGGGAACTACTGGACTAGAGGCCCCCTGTTTGATATAATGTCCTTGGAAGAGGGCTCAACAATAAGGATGGCCTGCTGGCTCGGGCCAGGTTGAGAAAGTCTCAGGCCACTTGACAGAACCAAGTGATGGTTTATTTTTAAAATAAAAATATATAAATAAATCAAATAGAAATATAATAGAATAGTAAGCAGGGATGCACCAAAATGGATACGAGTATAGGTGTTACAGATCCCTTGTTCCCCTGGACTCCATTTCCCAAGATCCTCCTGTTCTCCACACCTGCACTCACTTCCCTCGTCAGCTCCTCATCATCACTCATCACCTGCACCTGGACTCTATTGTCAGCACTCCCCATATATTGCACTCACTCCCTTCACTCCTCGTCCGTTCTCTGTTTATGTTAAGTGTATGCGTGGTACTCCTTGCCTGTTGTTAATTAAAGATATTGTATGATTGTGGAAATCCGTATCTGCCTCATCTCTATACCAGCAACACGTAACAGAAGAACGGACCCAACTGACTGGATTTCCACAGAAGGATGGAGACTTTGACCAGCTCCTTAGCTCCTGCTCCTCCAACACCTCTAACTGCTGGCGATCTACTCATCGGGCTCCTACAGGTGGGTCGTTCGCTGGAGAGGTATGTGGAGGAGTTCGTAGAGCTCGCTTATTTGACAGATTGGTCGGATGCTCAGTTGATCGACCTGTTTTTGGATGGACTGGATGAGAACACTATTCGCTTTATTGAACCTGACGATTATGTTTCCTTAACTGATGCTATAAATTTAGTTTTGTATTTAAATTGCTCTGAATTCTTAGTCCAAGAGGTTCCGAATGTTGAGTGTTCCTCTCGTCCAGTCCTTCCAAAAACACGGTCAGCCCGGCCAGTCTGCCAAGCTCCGTCTTCCTCCGCATACCCCTCCAGCGAACTCCCTGCCTGCCCCACACGGAACCCACACTCCTCAACTGGGTCCCGTAAACGGAGGAGGAGGAAGCAAGCCGCGCCAGTATCTCCAGAGCCCGCTCCAGTATCTCCAGAGCCCGCTCCAGTATCTCCAGAGCCCGCTCCAGTCTCTCCAGAGCCCGCTCCAGTCTCTCCAGAGCCCGCTCCAATCCTCTCCAAGCCTGCTGCTGAGCTCTCTCCAGTGTCCGCCAGCGAGCCCACTCCCGTACCAACGGGCATTCTAGTAGTGTTTGAGGGGATGGACTGGCCCTTAGCTCCAGCCGTCGCCTACGAGCCCTCTGCTCCAACCGCCGCCGCCGAGCCTGCTGCTCTAGCCGCCGCCGCCGAGCAAGTAGCGCCAGTCTCCGCCGCCGAGCAAGCAGCGGCAGTCTCCGCCGCCGAGCAAGCAGCGGCAGTCTCCGCCGCCGAGCAAGCAGCGCCAGTCTCCGCCGCCGAGCAAGCAGCGCCAGTCTCCGCCGCCGAGCAAGCAGCGCCAGTCTCCGCCGCCGAGCCAGTATCTCCAGTCTCAGCCGCCGAGCCAGTATCTCCAGTCTCAGCCGCCGAGCCAGTATCTCCAGTCTCAGCCGCCGAGCCAGTATCTCCAGTCTCAGCTCCAGCCGCCGCCGAGCCAGTATCTCCAGTCTCAGCCGCCGAGCCAGTATCTCCAGTCTCAGCCGCCGAGCCAGTATCTCCAGTCTCAGCCGCCGAGCCAGTATCTCCAGTCTCAGCCGCCGAGCCAGTATCTCCAGTCTCAGCTCCAGCCGCCGCCGAGCCAGTATCTCCAGTCTCAGCTCCAGCCGCCGCCGAGCCCTCAGCTCCAGCCGCCGCCGAGCCAGCCGCTCCAACCACCGCCGAGCCCTCAGCTCCATGCTCCACCGCCCTAAAGCCCACTCCTGCCCACAGAAACAATCCCTTCCTCAGACTTTTAAAGACTTTCCTTAAATTCCCCATGTATTTTTGGGGGGGGGGCCTAGTACCCGTTCCGGTACCTGTGGGTGGGGAACTCCTGGGCGGGGTTTCGGAAGCGCCAGAGCCCACCAGGGCTCCTGACCCTCCATGGCAGCCCGCTGCACCTGACCCTCCGTGGCAGCCCGCTGCACCTGACCCTCCATGGCTGCCCACGGCTCCAGACCCGCCATGGCTGCCCACGGCTCCAGACCCGCCATGGCTGCCCGCTGCACCTGACCCGCCATGGCTGCCCACGGCTCCAGACCCGCCATGGCTGCCCACGGCTCCAGACCCGCCATGGCTGCCCACGGCTCCAGACCCACCATGGCTGCCCACGGCTCAAGACCCGCCATGGTTCATGGATCCGCCCTGGAGACCTCCGTTCCTGCCCGCTCCTCTCCCTGCACCTGCATGAGGTCTCCAGGGCGCCCGCCCCCCCCTCCCGGTGTCTCCATCTACGGCGCGAGGTCGCGCCTACCGGGAGGGGGGAGTACTGTTACAGATCCCTTGTTCCCCTGGACTCCATTTCCCAAGATCCTCCTGTTCTCCACACCTGCACTCACTTCCCTCGTCAGCTCCTCATCATCACTCATCACCTGCACCTGGACTCTATTGTCAGCACTCCCCATATATTGCACTCACTCCCTTCAGTCCTCGTCCGTTCTCTGTTTATGTTAAGTGTATGTGTGGTACTCCTTGCCTGTTGTTAATTAAAGATATTGTATGATTGTGGAAATCCGTATCTGCCTCATCTCTATACCAGCAACACGTAACAATAGGAAGCACTGACAAAGCAAGGAAGCACTGACAACAGAGCAGAATGGATACATCAGATAATTTTGTCTATGAAGTAGATGTAATAGAATGTTAAACAGATTAAATATTTATGATAAGAAAACGTGGAGTGGATTGAGCGTACAGTGGCACAGACGCATGAGCTTGACGAGCTTATAAAGCATATAAAGTAAAATGAGCATATTACAAACGTTAACTGATGGCATGCACTTGATTGCTGATCGTTCACTCAGCACACATGCGATATCTGACTTAAAACTAAATCGTATGTGCAAGTAAAAACATTAACTGTTACATTATTTTTGTATAATGAGTGGTTCCATGCATTATTACAGGAAGGTGGTACAGTAATCATATGACGTTTTTTCCGAAGTGCGTGCCCAGAAAGCTGCCTCTCAGACAGCATGTGAATAGCCTATTAAATTTGAGTTCTCTTGCGACAACTTCACTGACAAATTCACAAAAAATTATGTCAAAATGCCTGTATAGGCAAGTATCCTTGTAAAACATAGTCGGTTATGTCTTAAGTGAACATAAACAGTTGGGAAAGAAAACGTGTAGCAGTATGTTGGATACGTGCAGCTCTTAAAGTGACAGCAGCCTAATAAACGTACTGCAGTCTTTGTCCTCAATGTTAATCTAATAACAAAAGACAAAGAGAAAATCACTCACTGCTCTTGACTGTTTGAGCCCTGCTGGAGCAACTCATAATATTCACTGTGCTATTAAATCAAAGATAAATTATGATAGAGCAATAATATGAACAGTGAAAGTAACAGTAGCTCCTACAATACATTTTAACAGGCATAATTAGGCATAAAACAACTGAAGGAAACATCTGTTTGCTAAGCGAACTAATTTGACTCATATTCTTTTGGTTTCTCTGCCCAATATTTTAAAAAAATTTAAAATGCAAAGGTATCGGTACTCTGTATTGGCAAGTACTAAAAATAAAAGTATCAGTATCAGACTCGTTCTGGAAAAAGTGGTATCGGTGCATCCCTAATAGTAAGTGTTAGTATTCACGAGTCAAATGTTGTCAAAAAAGAAAAGCTTGGGATGAGTTAGGCATTTCATTCCACCAGCAGGAAACAGTCCAGGTAATGGTCTGTGAAAGTGATTTTGTGCCTCTTTGGGATGGCACCACAAGACGTTACATTTAAAAAACGTAAAGAAACCATTTTAACATTTAAATATATTATATGAATAATTTATAAATATGTATTTACAAAAATGTGAACAACTGGCTCAAGCAGGAAAAATCTTGTGTTGACCCCTGAGAATACTCCTCTGATTTTGTCTGGCCAGGTGAAATCATTGTCTCAAGTCTCTCAATATTTCATCTCTGCAGACAGTATCTTCCTGTTTGACCTCAGCGTTCTTATGTGACAACAGCGACATTTCCTACTTCTAAAGAGTTTGTCACATTCCAGTAATTTGTTGTTGGAAAGGATAGGAATCAATTTAATTCTTGCCTATTTCTTGGGAAAATTTTATTAAAGCTAAAATATACTGAAGATATTTAGTCAATATCCACATTATCTTGTGTACAATCACCATGTTATCCACTTGTTAAGTCATGACGTAAGAAACGCCATTTCTGGGTCCAAGCCCCGGCTCGTTTCACTAGGGAATGCCATCTCGATGGCCGTTGAACGCTATTTATTCATATTAATCATTTAACATTTCAAAAAGTTAAACATTTAAAATACTTGCGACACAACAGTCTCCGTGCTCACAGCGTCACAGACATTAATATATTAACGATTTATAAGATGAATCACTGTCTGGCCATCTGGGATTTTGGTATGGAGATAGGTTATGATTATAATTTTTTGGTAGTATTACACCACATCATGTGTGTGTATTAGCACCGTTTGTTGTTTTCTTGTGGTATGAGATAGAGCGTTTGGACCCGGAAGCGCTGCCGCATGACGTCAGACTTAACAACGGAATAGTCAGATAGTCAGTTTGCTGACGATTCTGGAATTTTGGTCAAATAAATGATGTTTTTGCTATTTAAAATACATACAATATATATGAAATGGATATTTATATACGTAAATATACATGACTGTAATGTACTGTAGGTGATGTGGTAAAAACAAAAAAGAAAACAACAGTCAGTACAGCAATGGCTTTTGCGGCATATTTAAAAATGATGGCCCGCTCAACTTGGAAACTGGGGTATCAAAATGATCTCAGAGTTTCTCAGTAATAAATGTAACTTGAAAGGCCGTTCATGTCCAATTTCTGACTGGGAAATGCATAATTATGATAATTGCCATAGCATGTGAAGGCAGCATTACAGCAGAGAAGGTTGCTGTTTTTACTTTTGCAGTGGCATCCTGTATGTTCTTATTCTCATTTTAATCTGCATCTCTACAATCCCTAAATTCACTAGCTGCCAGGACTAGTAGAAGCAGAACTGGTTACACTGGATGGGCCTAGTAACTTCATTTCTGTCCACCGGCTGAAGGAGATGACTATTGGATGAGCTTTACCAGTGCATATTAGATCCAAGCGTTTCTACTGAACTCCTTAACTTTGTGTGGGGGAGATTTTTAATTGACAATGAGGCAACCTGTGAGTCACTTGTGTTGTCATCCCTCTGTGAATCAGCTGACTGTACATTTTCTCCCATTATGACTCAGCAATTAGTGACTTCAGTGTTATTGGGTAGGCAAAATGGTTGGACGCTCTTATGTCTGCGATCTCCTCCCCTAGCAAATGTGACTCAAATGCAGAGATAAAAAACCCCAATAATAGTTTTAGTTTTTAAACAAGATTGCAAAAAATGACACAAGACAAAAGATAAGTTAAAAAAACAACAAGTGGAGAACTTTGCAAAGTCTGTTATACTGGACAATGTTGGACAACACAGGGGAGCTAATAAAAATTGGCATTAATCTTCTTTCTATAGATTGTACATTCACACTTAAATTCACATATAAAAGATATTTGCACAGTGCTACAAAAAAAAAAAAAAAAACCCTTCTGTTATCTAGGACTAGGTTTCACAACCTATAAGGGTTTTGCAGGGCTTGACATTAACTTGTTTTGCTCACCAGCCACTGTGACTAATGTTTTTCTAAAGTTACTAGCCACTCAGCATTTTCACTGGCCACAATATTGACATTGATACCCTGGGGAAAAAAGCCATATAGATATTTTTAATATTATCTAATAATTTGGCAGCAGATATATTAGGCTGCTGTCACTTTAAGACCTGACGCACGGATCCATTAAACTGTTACACATGCATTTTCTGTTTAAGTTCACTTAAAACATAACTGACTGTGTTTACATGAATACTCGAAAAAAACTGGCATTCTGACATTATTTTGTGTGTATTTGACAGTTTAAGCGCAATAAGCAGCGAAAAAGAACTAAATTTAGTACTGAGAGGCGCTCTTTGGGTGCAGGAATGAGTAAAATACTCGCAATATGATGCTGAAATTCAAGCCCTGTAACACCAAAAACATTCATCCGTAGTAAATGAAACAAGTGAGTGAGGGAAGGCGGGTTTGTGTGTCGATTCACTGTCGGACAGATGAGAGAGAGAGAAAGCAGCTGGTATCCTCTCTCTATTCTGTGGAAAATGAGTATTGGAAGTGTTTCAGATATTTCAGTATTGATAAGTATAAAATTTTTTGCACTTAGTTTATTATTTCAGAGGCCTTTTTAAAAGACAAAAATTGAAAAATGTATTATATATAAAATTCAACCAGCCAAAGTGGTTAGTAGGAGTGACTGTTACATGCCACTGCTGAAATAAACCCGCATTTGGCGGGTGATAATGTCAAGCCCTGGTGTAAGCAGTAGACTACTGGTCAAAATGTTTTTTTCTTTTTGTTTTGTTTTTTTATCATTGCATTCTTCCTGACTAGCCTACTGCGTTTCGAATTATGGGTTGCACTTCCGGTTTGGGGAACATTCATTTAAAAATCGTTTCAAATCATAAGGTTGCCCTACAAATAAAGCTTATCCGTCAGTTTGACTGAATGAGCTGTCAATTTTTCTTTCATGTTTTATTTTTTAGACATCATGAGAATAACATAACGCTTGGTATTTTAACGTAACATGTTATAACAAGAATATCTATGGCAAGAGCTCTTTTCAGCAGCTGCTTTCTATCCTCGTGATTATTTTATTTTGTCTCTTTGCATACCGCTGTAATGGCATGAAAAAGACAACATATACTGCACATTTGTGGTCTGTTCTCCCGATATTATTTACGATATATCCCATTAATAATTTACTGGAATGCACAAAGAATCTCTCGTTTTTCTCCTCAAAGGTTTGCTTTTCACAGGTAAGTACGATTGATTATCTGTAAAAATGATGGAAATCGCTTTGAAACAGTATCACGCAATGCTGAAGTTCATGAACATGTTTTATTAAGGCAGCGTATAATACATAATACAGATATATATAACTATAGTTATATTTAACCCGTCAGTTATTGCTGTGGAAAGAATCACGCTTTTTCATGGCCTGTTGAAAGTACCTTGTTGATGCTTTTACACTTTTAAATGTCCTTTTAATGTTCGTTGGTTGAAGGGTGATTAGAATAATGTCATCTCATTGTATCCAATTTTTAAAAAACAAAAAAAAAACAAAAACGTATTATTGCATTCATAGACCGAGCCTTTCACTGACTGTTTACAGCTTAACGGAAGTCACACCCATAATTTGTGCAAAGCGTCATGGGGCATAGGATATATAAATTTCATTTTTGTTCTACTTTTGTGTTGACACTGACTGCTAACTATATTATAAAAGAATATCAGTTTTGTCTGATTGTTTTTTATTTTTTTCTTCAGATTTCACAGATTACAACAGTAGGTGAAAGTCCATACTGTCATACACAGAAAAAGAATATGCACATTTTTATGTATATATTGCATTTATCTTTGTTAAATTTACATTTGCATGTCCATTTTTAAATATTTCTTACATGTAAAGTCATATATAGAATAGAAACTCTCCAGAAAATGACATTCAGGCAAGCTCCATAAATGTATATATGCTTCAAACTTGATTGATTGATTGAATGATTGATTGATTGATTGATTAATTGATTGGTAAAATTGTGATTCCTATTTCATTGCAGGTGGTATTTGCCAATTTAGCAGACATCACAAACATTCCATGTCATAGATATTTATGGGATATAAATGTACTGTACATACGATTTTGACAATTTAATCAATCATTTTGTGAGTGATGGCACACATGATAGCAGAATGTTTAGAAACTGAACCCAGTTCTTCAATAGTAATGATCAGATTTCATCTATTGGATTGGATCAGATCTTGAAAATGGGTTGTACAAAAGAAAAAAAAGATCGTGAAATCAGATTAGATCATGAAATCCAATCTGGGTCAAACGATCATTATGTGTTGTTCAAAACTTTTTAGTAAGATTGAGATACCTTTGATCCAAAAAACAGGATTATCCTGATCCCAGCAGAAGGGTGGATTTTAGGAACAAAAATATAATAAATTAAACATACAGCTGTCACAGACACGCCAGGCTCCTTCCGTCTCCGACCCTTCTGTATTGTAACAACAGCATTTGTATCATGAAATATATACACACTTTTATATTTTTATTTTGCGCTTGATTAGTTTAACCATTAAAGTAATAATGTAGAAGTAGGCATTAGGCTACATATTAAGCCTTTCAGTACAGTAAAGTAAAAATTTTCTTCTGCCATAATATAATCCTCCAAACAGCGGTCAATATCAACCAAAAATTATACATTTAATTTTAAAGGGTTAGTTCACCCAAAAATGAAAATAATGTCATTAATTACTCACCCTCATGTCGTTCTACACCCGTAAGACCTTTGTTCATCTTCAGAACACAAGATATTTTAGTTGAAATCCGATGGCTCAGTGAGGCCTGCATACTAGGGAGTAATGACATTTCCTCTCTCAAGATCCATTAAGGTACTAAAAAAAAATTAAATCGGTTCATGTGAGTACAGTGGTTCAATATTAATATTATAAAGCGACGAGAATATTTTTGAATCCGAGCCATCGGATTTCAACTAAAATATCTTAATTTGTGTTCCGAAGATCAACGAAGGTCTTACGGGTGTGGAACGGCATGAGGGTGAGTAATAAATGACAGAAATTTAATTTTTGGGTGAACTAACCCTTTAAGATATTTTGATTAAATCTGATGGCTCAGTGAGGCCTGCATTCAAAGCAATGACACTTCCTCTCTCAAGATCCATAAAGGTACTAAATCATATTTGAAACAGTTCATGCATTGGTTCTACCTTAATATTATAAAGCAACGAGAATAGAACCACTGTACTCACATGAACTGATTTAAATATGTTTTTAGTACCTTTATGGATCTTGAGAGAGGAAATGTCATTGCTGGCTATGCAGGCCTCACTGAGTCATCGGATTTCATCAAAATATCTTAATTTGTGTTCTAAAGATGAACGAAGGCCTTACGGGTGTGGAACGACATGAGGGTGAGTAATAAATGACATTATTTTCATTTTTGGGTGAACTAACCCTTTAATTGTTTTTAATCACTGAATATAAACTACATTGGCACAATCATCAGAGATGTAGCAGTTTCTAACTATTGCATCCCTTCTTGCCTATATTTGTTTGCTTTTGTTGTGGGTCACATGAGGAGCTACGGAGACCCTAAAGGTACATGATGATGGAAAACATATGAGATGGCAAGAAAATATTTGAATGTTTTCCTGTTGTTGCACAAATGTTTTGCGTTCCCCAAAGAAACTTTGCATTCCCTCTCAAAACTTCTTCACAAGTGACTTTTTTAGGGGAATGCAAAACTTTTGCAAGAGAACTCAAAAGCATTGAAATATGTAATTTTTTCTCCAATCTCATATTTTATCACCATGTTTAGTGCCTCCATATAGGTCTGACTGGAAACTGAAAATGTTGTTCTTTTCATAGTTAGTAGTCTACATTGTGAAATGTAACACCATTTGGAGCATTGGTAATGTGAAAAAGTTTGTATCTGGATCAGGGTGATCTGATCCATTTTGCTTTGAAAAACAAAAGTTACAGTATATGGATTACCTGATCCAGTGGATAGCAAAACATGGGATTTACCAATTCTATATAATTCTGATACAGATTAAACTTTTTGATGACTGAGCCCTTTCTCATTCGAGCCAAAACAATGCTCATGTGGTATTATTTCTTATATCTATGTCATCCTTAAACAATAAGTGCTAAATAATACTAAAACATCGCGTCAGTCTCTGCCGGTGAATCAATGAATCCATGCACGTGTTAGCATGTTTTGAAACGAGTGTAGGGTGAGGGTTAAGCCTAAAAACAATCATAGCAGCGCCCCCTGGTGCTAGATTCTGTCAGTCCAACAACACTCCTGATGCTGAAGTATTTTAGAGTGAAACAATTGCCAAGTTTTAATGCTGTTTACAACATCTCAAATCAAATTCAAAAACATTGTTTACAAGACAAAGGCTTCAGCAAAGCAACACGAGACACCCAGTTAATAATTAATAAACACAGAGCCAGCCATAATGCAGAAGCATCAGGAATCAATAAGATAAACTATAAAAAAAAAAAAGACTATGGGGATTAAAAGAACCAAATACAACAACCCAGATGCATTTAAGTGCTGTCTTAGCGTCAACATCAAATGCGTAACTATATTATTTTGATGTAAACAATCTTTTAAATGCAGTTTTAGTCATATCTCATTTAAGGACGTGAAACTCCCAATGTAAAATAGAATAATATAAATATTCAGGGACGAAAAAGAAACTCTTCAACCTGGACTATTATTGCGCCTGTTGAAGGACACCGTTGAGCTCTCGGAAAGTTTCAGTAAATGAATGTCAAGTCCTTACCGCTGCTCTCCAGATGTGCCGTGACGGTTCCGTCCCTGTGCAGGATTATGGAAGACAGATCTCGGATCAGAAACTCTTCGGCAGGCTGCGTGTCCGGGCGCGGCGCTCTCAGCTCTCTGCAGCACTGAAAACACACTGCCCAAGCCTGCTCCTCATTGATGGGCTGCTCATAAGACTTCAGCACCTCCTCCAGAGACAGTTCCCTGATCTCACCTCTCTCCGCGGGAGCGGATACCCTTGAGTCTCCGTCCTTGCCGCTTCTGTTTGCTGATCTTGCCATGACGAGGCCGAGGTTTAGCCTACAGTTTCCTCAGGATCCGCTCGAATCTGTCTGGGAACAGAATGATGATTCTGCGGTTCATTCCGGGAACCGCGAGAGACGCGTCTGCAGTAACGTCAGTCAGTGATGGGCAGAGGAGCGGAGGCGGGCGGACATCTCTCAATGCGCAATTGTAGCAAAGATAGAGCATAAGAGTGGGGAAAAGGCTTCTTGACAATATATTGCCTACATGTATGCTGTGTTATGCATCTTTCGCATCGGTCAAGTTTCCTGCATCATGTCTGGATGGGTGTCGTATTCTGCATCCTCTGCAAAGTGCTCTCTGAGCTCCACCCACACACTGGACCAATGAAACAGATGAGATCAACTTGCAGAGGAACTAGTTGGGATACATAAATAACCGAAGGTTATCTCGAATGTCGAATATTGTTTAGGTTATATCTGTTTTAAAAAATGACAAGATAATAAGCGTTATTAAGTTATAAGAATCTAAAAATTTAAGTCAAAACAAAAACAAAGTGCGCTGTTACAACAACTCGAGTGGTTTCTAACACTCAGATTAATTTAGTAATCCATTGCATTACAAGTTTAAGGTAAACTACTTTTCACCTAACTCATCACATTGATTTGAATAGGATCATTTTGTACCATATTGATATAAAGAGAGAAAATAT
The DNA here is from genome assembly GCF_018812025.1 of Megalobrama amblycephala. Lineage (NCBI taxonomy): Eukaryota > Metazoa > Chordata > Actinopteri > Cypriniformes > Xenocyprididae > Megalobrama > Megalobrama amblycephala. The sequence goes on from NC_063058.1 coordinate 7,503,360, forward strand.
ATTCAATTCTTTGTTATTAACAACATAAAGTAAATTCAATTTTGCATCACATCAGGGTTTCCCAGATTGTGGATCGTGAGTTTAATGAAAAGCAATTAAGTAATAAAAACAAAAATTTAAAATTTAAATAACTAGCCTAATTAAAAAAATAAAAACAATTACTGAAAAAGATACTGATGCAAAAACTTGAGAAAATGAGATCCAGGCTATTGATGACGTTGAAGAAAAATTATTTATTCATTTCAATTAAATTTAGCCTCACACGCAAACTTTAATCGATAATGAAAATATTTAATAAAACCAAAAGGTAAAATAACAATCAGAAAGAAGTAATTAATAGTTAATAATAAAATTTAGAGTATCGTAAAATCCAGAGTATTATCTGATAGATGAAGATCAGAATATACAGAATTAAGAACAATAATTAAGATATTTGCAGATAGGAGAGAAGAAGCAGAAGAGCAAGGGAGAGCAAAGGAGAAAAGCCTCCCTAACAACGACTCAGTCCATTTTATACCATAAGAATAGGGAAATTTACATCCCACTCAAACTCATGTTTTGCTCTAATCAGAAAAGATCGAATGGATTTACCCATTATGTCATAGACTGGTCAGATGTCAAAAATACGTATAGGAGTTGTTTTGACCCCCTTAGGGAATTTTGCAAATCTTACATTATTACATGTCAGCAGAAATAATAACAGACATATTAAGTTCAAATGAACAACTAATTCTGAAAGCAAAACACCATCGTTTTTGCAGAACTTGGCAGGCGTCCAATATCTAACCACAAACGTGTCAACGTGATCTGTCACACTGGAACACTTGAAGATCAATTGAATATAACAAGCACACATATTCTTAAAGATAAAATAAGAATAACCATAAGGGTACAATAACAAGTAAATGCTTGAAAATATGATGAGAATTAATATATAAAGTAGGAGTACATAAATATATGAAATCAAACGTAAAATTGATAAATCTTAAGCCATAAATGATTAACATAAATATGAATAAAATGCATGAATATGAATATTGACCATTTTGGATCCACCAGATACACAATATTAAATGTTTTTACCTGCATGTCATGTGAGCATTAAAGGTGCAATATGTAATATTTTTGAAGTAAAATATCCAAAAACCACTAGGCCAGTGTTATTTTGTTCACTTGAGTACAATATCCCAAAAGTTTGCAACTATTTGTAAATCGTAAGAAAATTGCAATTTTAACCAAGGCTCCGGGACATGTGAGGAGTCGCCTGTCAGTTGCGTCATGCCCACGTTACCCTCGGTTTCCGGTTTTATTTTGTAGAAACCATGGAAACACCAAAGACATGTTTTAATAGACAAGGGAACAACTGTTTTGATATATTTATAGACAGAAAACTAATTATTGTTATACAGTTCAACACTCGGTCCTGCTCTGCAGTGGCGGAGCCAGGACTTTTTCATAGGGGTGGCCAGGCAGGGGCCAGCAACCAGTCTGGGGTGGCACAGAAATCTTCATTATTTCAACATAAAAATGAGTCTGACACAACCGAATACAGTTAACTTTCTATATTGTCAAAATAAATAATTGCAACAGTTATATCATACCTAAATTAAACTCAGTACAAAGAAAAAAAAAGTGTTTTGAATTCCCATTTGCTGATGCGGAAGACAACAGCAAATAAATGCCAAAATGTAAAATTAATTATTTTATGCATTTAAATGTGATCATTTTTGTTTGTACTTTATAAATTAACGCAAAATTAGCATCTTCTAATACAAATGCACAGTTCTCACATTTATTTATGCATTAAAAAATTACATAACAGTTTGTGCGTTATATTGTGATCTCACATAGCAGAATAGACCAGAGACATGTCATGCATATATATATATATATATATATATATATATATAATAGGCCTACATACATGCATGCACAGTTTTAATGCAGCTTTAAAAGCCTTTTTGGTTATTTCATGACTTAATAGACGACAGAACTGTACGACGTTGCATGCTCGTAGTTTCTTTTGCGCTTTATTTATAGTGAGTAATATACTCACTATAAATAAAGTATATTTATAGCACCCCTGGCTCCGCCCCTGCTGCTCTGCTCCATACTACAGTAACGCTAATAATCGCATCCATGAACATGATTTCTTTCCGAGTCCTATCCCTATTCTTTTGCACCATCCGTTGATGTGAAGACCACATGTCCCAAGATTCCACGCTCAAACTTGGCATCATCAAGCTACGCCTTTGTTTTGAATAGGCCTCTAGCGACCTCTAGTGGACAGAAATCTTACATTCTGCACCTTTAACTGACATCAGATAACTTAAAGGGTTAGTTCACCCAAAAATGAAAATGATGTCATTAATGACTCACCCTCATGTTGTTCCAAACCCGTAAGACCTCCCTTCATCTTCGGAACACAGTTTAAGATATTTTAGATTTAGTCCGAGAGCTTTCTGTCCCTCCATTGAAAATGTATGTATGGTATAGTGTCCATGGCCAGAAAGGTAATAAAAACATCATCAAAGTAGTCCATGTGACATCAGTGGGGTTAGTTAGAATTTGTTGAAGCATCGAAAATACATTTTGGTCCAAAAATAACAAAAACTACAACTTTATTCAGCATTGTCTCTTCCGGGTCTGTTGTCAATCCGCGTTCGCGACTCCGCAATGACGCTGCTTGTGACAGCGGTTGCTGCTGTGTAGGAGCTTCTTCCATCGCTCTTAGTTCTTCGTCTGTGTATTCGGGTTCAAATAAATATGGCTGAGCAAAAAAATGCAAGTCTTCCTCTGTGTCGAAATCCTTAGACATGTTTGCGAAGGTTGTTTTGTTTACAGCGTGTGTCTCCCTCAGACTGTAAACGATAGGGCTGGGACTCGATTCCAAAAAGAGTCGATTCCGAGGCTTTGGGAATTGAGAGTCGATTCCAAAGGTTGGAATTGATTCCATTAAGGGGAATCGACTCCTCTTTAATATTTTTTTTTTTAACACAAACTGCAGCCTGTAGCCGATTTCATTTGTCAACACAATCACGTCACATGTAAAGAAATAAAGTTCAGACTAAATAAATGGATCTACTGCATTCAGCCCAGACAAAACATTTTTTAAACGGAAATGGTGCGTTGAACACGCTGTTCTGATGACGCAAGAGTTGCAACTATGGCAGCTGACGAGGCCATTCTTTGTGTTCTTTTTTGAAGAATTGATATGCTATATTTTTACTATAAAACCCTTACGACAAACATGTCTTCTAATATCTTCAATTGTTGCATATACCAAGCTGCAGCGGACACATTTGTAAACGACTTTACTTGGACCCATTGTGCGAGCTGTCTCTTATACCGTGTGGTTATATACAGTGCTCAGCGTAAATGAGTACACCCCCTTTGAAAAGTAACATTTTAAACAATATCTCAATGAACACAAAAACAATTTCCTAAATATTGACAAGACTAAGTTTTATATAACATCTGTTTAACTTATAACATGAAAGTTAGGTTAATAATATAACTTAGAGAACAAAAGGTGAGTCTAATTATTCATTACACAGGTGTCCAGCAGACAGTTGACTATAAAGGGGAGTTAAAACCCCTTCCCATTTCATGCTGTCAGCAATGGCACCACATGGAAGAGAAATGTCACAAGACCTGAGAACGAAAATAATTTCTTTACACCAGAAAGGTGAAGGCTACAAGAAGATCAGCAAAGCTTTACTTATCAGTCAGAATACGGTAGCAAAAGTGGTTCAAAAAAGATGGAGCTGCAACCATCTCAGAGAGACGTTCAAGTCGTCCACGGAAGTTAACACCTCGACAGGAGCGTCTTCTGATGAGAAGGGTTGAAGAAAATCGGCATGCAAGTTCACTACAGTTATCTAAAGAAGTAGAAAGCCAAACTGGGGTGACTATTTCCTGTGACACAATACGGCGTACACTGCAGAGGAATGGCATGCATGGGTGCCGTCCACGAAAGAAGCCTCTCCTAAAGCCCAGGCACAATAAAGCCCGAATAGAGTTTGCCAGGGCCCATGCTGACAAAGATGAAGACTACTGGGACTCTATACTCTGGAGTGATGAGACCAAGATAAATGTTTTTGGAACTGATGGCTTCAAAACTGTATGGCATCACAAAGGTGAGGAATACAAAGAAAAATGCATGGTGCCTACAGTGAAGCATGGTGGTGGCAGTGTCCTTATGTGGGGCTGCATGAGTGCTACTGGTGTCAGGAGCTGCATTTCATCGATGGCATCATGAATTCACAGATGTACTGCTCTATACTGAAAGAGAAGATGCTACCATCACTCGTCGTGCACTCTTCCAACATGACAATGATCCTAAACACAAAAAAAAAACCAAAAGTTGCAAAATGTTGCCAACTTGTTCATTCCATGCCTAGAAGACTTGGTGCTGTCATTAAAAATCATGGAGGCCATACAAAGTACTAGATATAGTAGTTTTTGTTGTTTTTTGCATCACCCTAATATGAGTAAAACTGAAAAATGTGTAGTTTAAGTTATATCCTCCTGGGACCCAGGAATAGACTTCTGTCCTCTGTAGTGGACATTATATTTTAGTGTTTTTTTCTGACATCATACATGTCACAGTTTTAAGTCTGGATGTCCTGTAAAGAGCACATTCAGGGCTTTGCAGAGATACCAGATTTTTAGAGGTTTCCCCATTACAACAACAACTTCTTGGTCTTTAAATATGACAAAAAAAATGAAAATTAGCACTCTTATGGAAATATGATAATATTTTGTGATTATTTAAATCGGATTAATTTTCAAATTGTTTATTATAAATCAACATCTCAGGAAAATGTTATGGGGTTTCAAATCAAAATATGACTTTCTGTTATGAAACAGAACATTGATTTTATACATGTCCACTGTAGAGGACACCGGGACTTAAATCATGTTTATCAGGCATTTCAGGAGACACAACAAGTGAATAGGGAAAGAAATTATATATCAATATTCCTATTAATTATTAGATATTATTATGAAAATGTTGCCAATTATTGCTCCCATTATTACACTTCTTTTTTCATTGCATGTTGCTCCAAGAACACATTAATATGCAAATTAGATACAGTGTATAGATACATTGTATTGAATGGGAAAACCCATGTATGGCCATTTTACCCTCATACTGCATAAAGTAAAATGGTATATCAATTAATTCCATTATATGTTTCATAACATAGTTGAGAATCATCTTTATACAAAGTTTGGTTAAAAACAATCCTGAAGCCTAAAAATTGATTGGTGATTAAAAAAAAAATCCCATTGTTTTTGCCTATACATGTCATTTCATGTCATTTTATTTTTTAAACAACTTAGTCCTGGTGTCCACTACAGAGGACATATCATAACATATGAATAAAATATAATTTTTTAAAAATGTTATTTTTTCATTTGTTTCTTATGCTCTAAACAATATAATGACGTGAAAAAATACTAAATTTAAAAAAAAAAAAAAACATTTGGGGGTCTCAGGAGGATATTATAACCTTACTTTTATGTTATAAGTTAAACAGATGTTATATTAAACTTAGTCTTGTCAACATTTAGGAAATTGTTTTTGTGTTCATTGAGATAATGTTTAAAATGTTACTTTTCAAAGGGGGTGTACTCATTTACGCTGAGCACTGTATATGAATTTATTGTGGTAATACTCATGTAATTCCCCTTCACCACCCAACCCATCCCAATTTCATAATTTTAAAAGGTAAACAAATGGAAAACATTTTATTTCAAAACAGCAAATATAAGTGAAAACAAATACCAAATAATAAACATATAACAACTAACTTAAACAGATGTGAAATTTTATCCAATTTCAAAGTTATTTCTAGTGCTGTAAATCCTTATTTTAAAACAGCAACTTACAACGTTTATTGTCACCTACGGAAGAGAATTAGGGCCAAGCAATAATAAAAAAATAAAACCATTTTGAGATTAAAGTTGTTAAATTTCGAGAAAAAAGTTGAGATAAAATGTTGAGAATAAACTCGTTAAATTATGAGAAAAAAATCGTTAAATTTCGAGAAAAAAGTCGAGATAAAATGTTGAGAATAAACTCGTTAAATTACGAGAAAAAAGTCGTTAAATTACGAGAACAAATTCGTTAAATTATGAGAAAAATGTTGTTAAATTTCGAGAAAAAAGTCGAGATAAAATGTTGAGAATAAAGTCATTAAATTATGAGAAAAGTTTAAGTTACGAGAACAAATTCGTTAAATTACGAATTTGTTCTCATAATTTAACAACTTTTTTCTCGTAATTTAATGATTTTATTCTCATAATTTAATGAGTTTATTCTCAACATTTTATCTCGACTTTTTTCTTGAAATTTAACGAGTTTTTTCTTGTAATTTAATGAGTTTATTCTCAACATTTTATCTCGACTTTTTTCTCGAAATTTAACAAGTTTTTTCACGAAATTTAACAACTTTAATCTCAACATTTTATTTCTACTTTTTTCTCGAAATTTAACGAGTTTTTTTCACGAAATTTAACAACTTTAATCTCGAGATGGTTTTATTTTTTTATTATTGCTTGGCCCTAATCCTCTTCCGTAGTCACCTCAGAAGGGCGGTGTTGGGTCAGATATAATAATGATAACACTGCAACACTTTTCTAATTAAAGCTTGTAGTTTAAAGTAAATTGATGGCATTACAGATCTCCCTTATGACTAAAAACCTTTTGGATATACACACTAGGTTGCATGACAATCTCCTATAGGGAGGGATATTCTTTTACCTGTATTATTTTTCAAAGGTCATCTAATTTGTCTAATAAATGCCTCCTGCCAATTAACTTTTTATAGCTTCAGCTTTGTGAATGAGAACAGTGTAGAAGCCTCTAACCCTGGCTTAAACATTAACTGTTGACATTAACTGACATTATCCCTCAAATTTGAATGGAATGTTTTTTCCATGATCAACAAGGATGTTCATCCAGGAACATGTTCTGCTTGGTGAAATCCCATTCACCTGCTTTCATGCGTCATGTCATGATACTTGCTTGCGTTGGTTTAAATAGCATCTCAAATCACTCACTTACGAGGTTCATTTCAACAGCAGGGTTTATGTTGCCCATGCAGGCAGCAGACATTGACTCAAGAGCCTGTTTTTAAGTTACTGCAACCAGATTTCTTCTATAAACATTTGTTCAGGATCATTGGCAACTGGAATCTGGCATAATGTGATGATGCAAGAGATTACATGTTAATATAGTCCTTGAATAGAAGCGAAGGTAAACCGACTAAGAACAAGAATGCAAACAGCATTCAGATAGCAGTCAGTATCTGGTGTGGCCAGCAGCTGCTTTAAAGGGATAGATCACCCAAAAATGAAAATTGTCTCATTAATTACTCACCCTTATGTTGTTCCAAACCTGTAAGACTTTCATGTATCTTCAGAATGCAAATAAAGATCTTTTTGATGAAATCTGAGAGCTGGTCTATAGTGATCTATATGTTTAAAATCTTAACATGGTTCAAATCCGCCTTTTGCCAAACTCGCTCTTCTCCCTTTTCCTATCACAAATCAGATCGGAAAGGCATTTATATTTAATAAAAACAAAGAAAATATTTGAAAAGTTGAAATAAAGTGCCTAACAAGTGTTTAATAAAGTATTTATTGGGTTGGCATTAGATTTGCTCCACTCTGATTGGTTGCTGCCAACTGTACGTTGCCCTAATTAATTACCCTCTCAAAAAGTTGCCATGTCTATCATTACCTTCATGGTTCCATATTTGCCAAATGTTTTGTGATAGAAGTGACATTTGGACAGAAATGTATCAATTTGTAACAGGAGAATGCATAAAAATTCAATAGCGTATCGATGACACCCGGTGGCTATTTTTGGTACAGTGTCTAAACAAAATCTCATAGGAACTTACATTTTTGTAATATCAACTTCAAATTTGGAACACAACTTGGTTAGACATATGCTTTCATTTGATAGCAATTTTAGAGTCAAATATATTTGATAAAATATACAATTTATATAAAATAAAAAATGTTTAGTACAGTACGTTTGATTTACAGTAAATTTAAACTTTGCTTTCACTTCAGCAATAATCTGCTGGGTGTCTTCTTTAAAACAAGACTTTGGTCTGTACTCCAACGCATTCTTGATTTATAATCATTTTAGTTTGGAGAGTGCATTTTCATGTCTATTCTCAAAAATGGGGGTGACACTTAAGGGGTTAAAAACAACAACAACAAAAACAACAAAAAGAAAAGACACAAAAAATAAGCAAATAATGTTTTGTTTTTATAAATTGTAAAAATTCAAAGTTTTCTGTGAGGGGGATAGGGTGTGGGTGTGGGTTTCGGGTCCTCACTTTCTGATACTCCTTTCAAGTGTGTGATAATGTAGGTAGTTTATTATCTTCCAACATATGCACATTACTACAGCAGGGTTTTTTTAATGATCAGTTGTCAAAGAAAGTGTGTAAGGTAAAAAGTGGGGGAAAAACATTCACAGTTTTACTTAATTTCACCAAACATGCAACATTGATCAATTAGACAGATTCAAACAAACCAGGTATAATGTTTATACACTGAACATGTGCAAACAACCACAACACCAACAGTATTCGTAAATCTAGAGACACCTTACTAACACCAAACATAAATACTGACATTCTAAATGAGTACCATGATTCATTTTTCTTATTTCCTAAAGTCTCTATCTATCTATCTATCTATCTATCTATCTATCTATCTATATATATATATATTTTAATAACAACATGGATTTTGATGGATACATTATCAGACTTCCCACCTGAGCACATCAGGTATTAAAATCCATTTTGTTATGTGAAGAGACTCTTGATCTTTACTTTTATTTACACTTCAACTAATCAAAGTCACTGTTTGACATGTTGAATATAAATCAATGTGATTCAAACTTCAATAAAATACCAGCTCCCATTGTAATCAAACAATCTCATGAAACGGAAACACCTCAATCAATGATAATAAAAAAATAAAAATAAAAAAGCGTACATTTGATCAAATTAGGTTCAGTAAGTGTACAGAGAAATTCTAGAGCACAAGCACATAGAATAATAAAAGCCCTTTATGTAAATGACAAACAAAGCAGTACTGTAGTACTGTAAAATGAAAGCGTGTCTGACATCCAGGTTCAAAGTCCTTATAGCTTTAGACCATTTATAGACTATCACATACTGTTTTATCACAAACAAACATGTAATAAAATAATCACACAAAAAAACCTTTGTGTCTGAATAACACTTCATCAACACTTCTTTCTTGATGGTTAGTGATGGCTGAGCAGCACATATGGCACAGTAGTTTTGTTAAATTATTCCTGGGGGGGTTGGGGGCAATTATGCATTTTCATTCTCCCCTGGTACATTTTCCAAGTATATCAAGGCTATCCTTTTCAAGTATGTGGTGAAAAAAATTTAATCACTTTTCTGAATTTGTTAGATAATATATTAAAGATTTTTAAGAGCTCAAAACATCTTTTTTTCTCGAGTCATGCGACTTTATGGCTTATACTAAAATGTATTTTATGTCTATGCTTTGAAAAATCCTGTATATAGGAGCTTTGTGGCAGTGCTGGCAATTGATTTCAGTTGAAAGTAGCTAAAAACTGATTGCTAAATGTTGCTAGATGGTGTCATACTGGCGAATCCACAGATCTATATGTAACCCCTCTACCCAGGTCCTACTCGCCCCGCTCTGCGCGGGCCTCAAACCTGGGTCTCCAGCGTGGGAGTTGGACGCTCTAACAAGGAGGCTAAAGACTGCAACCTCTAGCATCTGTCGCTAGAGCATCTCTTGAGATCAGAGGAGTGAGGTTTACTTGCACAGCAACTACTAGCTGGCCTCCGTTACACTCACCCCCTAAACCTTACTCTCATCCAGGTCACGGCACCAATGTAACCCCTCTACCCAGGTCCTACTCGCCCCGCTCTGCGCAGGCCTTGAACCTGGGTCTCCGGCATGGGAGTTGGACGCTCTAACGAGGAGGCTAAAGACTGCAACCTCCAGCATCTGTCGCTAGAGCATCTCTTGAGATCAGAGGAGTGAGGTTTACTTGTACAGCGACTACTAGCTGGCCTCCGTTACACTCACCCCCTAAACCTCACTCCCATCCGGGTCACAGCACCAATGTAGCCCCTCTACCCAGGTCCTACTCGCCCCGCTCTGCGCAGGCCTCGAACCTGGGTCTCCGGCATGGGAGTTGGAGGCTCTAATGAGGAGGCTAAAGACTGCAACCTCCAGCATCTGTCGCTAGAGCATCTCTTGAGATTAGAGGAGTGAGGTTTACTTGCACAACAACTACTAGCTGGCCTCCGTTACACTCACCCCCCTAAACCTCACTCACATCCGGGTCACGGCACCAATGTAACCCCTCTACCCAGGTCCTACTCGCCCCGCTCTGCGCAGGCCTCGAACCTGGGTCTCCGGCATGGGAGTTGGAGGCTCTAATGAGGAGGCTAAAGACTGCAACCTCTAGCATCTGTCGCTAGAGCATCTCTTGAGATCAGAGGACTGAGGTTTACTTGTACAGCGACTACTAGCTGGCCTCCATTACATATATTAATATAAATATAGATCAGTGTGCAAGTCATGGAATCTAGATTTGTCCAAGTTTGTCCAAGAAGTTGCTAGAGTTGTCGCTAGGCTTTTGAAAAAAAGTCTCAAAGGTGGTGGGGGAGTTGCTAAATCTAGTGACAAAATCGCTAAATTGGCAGCACTGCTCTGTGGGGACTTTCTAGGGCCGTTTCAGGTCCTTTTTTTTACGCTACATTTTTATTTCTGGTTCTTTCACCCATCTTTATTGTTGGATGTGTGTCTTTTTCTGTTTGTTTAGTTTAAAGCTATTAAGTAAAGTGCTTTTCAGCAACTTGTAGCAAGGATTCAACTTCAAAAAAATCACATTTTAAAGAGTTGCATTTTGTTTTTTGGGGTCCAAGTCTGAGTGAAGTGTAAATCCAGTGAGAACAAGAAGACAAGAAGAAGTCTACAATCAACAAAACTCTTAAAATAGCATAACACTAGCATAAATCTATACATACAATCAAATATTAACTGCTTTATTCACAAGGACATTGATACTCAGCTTAATGCAGTAAAAGTCTGCAGATAGCTGAACGTTTTGACGTTTGTCCCATCATAGATCCATAGATTAAAACAAAAACAACAACACCATCATCATAATAGTTTTCTTGTCAATAAATACATTTTGAAGTTAATTATTGGACCATAATTTCTTCAAAAACAGCATCCAGTGGTAAAAGTTGTGTTAAGAAAGCGCTTCTAGTCTTGTTTAACAGAGAAGCTGGTCACTAGAACACTGTGTCATCCACAAACATTTTCCACCGTTTCCAACGAAAATGATTGTTCCAAGTTGATTTTACTTTAGTATGACGCAAAGGAGAACAAAACTGTTGAACAAACTCCCCACGATTCTTTAGGTATTTGATCACTGGGGCAACTCTATACTTTAGCGGTAGTGCTTTTAGAAGGTAGCCAGCTGAACTGATAGCGTTCCCGTGGTTTCATGAGGTCTAAATCCAGCATCTTTTGCTCTTTCTTATTATCCACCATCTGATATCCAAGCAGAGACATGGCTCCTTTGCACACGTCCTGGATGCGCTGGACTTTTTCAAACGGTAAAGTGGTTCGCCAAGCCAAGGAGACGTCCTCTGCATTACGCGAAGTGATTTTGAAGGCCTCCTTCTTCGTTCCCTTGCCCTTGCCATGAGTGATGCGGTAGATCCACTCCTGTAAATTTTCAGTCAGCTCCAGACCCACAAACTCGTACATGGCTTCAATCTCTGCCAGCGTGTTGCGCACTAGATCCTCATAACGTACCATTTTGTAGCGCCCCCGTAGGAAATCGGGTGGCTTCAGCATGGCAGTCTCATAAATGCGCACATGACTGCGGCAAATCTCCTGTAAGACCTGGTAGGATCTATCCTTCTCTGGAATATCAGCCTGTTCAAGTACTATGGCATTGTCTTTCAGCAGGGCTTTGACCGACTGCTCCCTGGAACGAAGTACCGCTCGCGGGTCACGGACAAGATGGATGATGCGCAGATTCAGCGACGGGTCCCTCAGTAGAGGATAAAGGGACTCCAACTCGAAGAAGCGAACCTCTTTTAACACTACGTGGCTGTAAGTCTTACACGCCGCCTGCGCGAGCGTCAAACCCCCTGTGTCACAGTGCTTTTTGCATTCTGGTTCATTGCTAATCTCATCGCGAGATGTGAGGAAACACGCGGGCGGAGAGCAGAGCGCGCGACTGTGGCTCCACATGAAGATGCGGGAGACGTTTTGTGGTTGGGGGATGTAGGAGTCCATCACCGACAAGTCGCACTGGAAGACGCTGCGAATCATATCGCGCACTGCCATTCGCAAGCTACGTGCACCGGTTTTCTGTATAGACATCCACACGTGCCAGGCTGGCTCCATCAAATAAAAGACATCGGGATGCTGGTTAAACACCTGGCCCAGGAAGGATGAGCCAGATCTCCAAGATGATAGCAGCAACACGTGCACCTTGCCCTCAGACAGAGAGATGTTTTGAACGGGTTGGCGGCTGTACCAGCCATACAGAAGCACCCCTGCCACAGCCGGAATTAGCAAAAGGCTCAAAACAGTGGGCTTTGGCACTCTCCACCGCAGCATACTGTGAACTTTATTCACCTACGAAAGAAAGCACAGCGACACTTCAATGGATCATTCATGACTGGCATTTCAATTTATCTATCCCTTAAAACCCCTTAAGGGATAGTTCATCCAAAAAATGAAATTTCTGTCATTAATTACTCACCCTAGTGTCCTTCCAAACCTGTAAGACCTTCGTTCATCTTTGAAACACAAATTGAGATATTTTTGATGAAATCTGAGAGCTTTCGGTCCTCTGATAGACTGCCACGTAATTGCCACATTCAAGGTCAAGAAAGGTACTAAAGACATCTTTAAAATAGTCCACGTGACTATAGTGGTTTAAACTTAATGTTACGAAGCGACAAGAATGCTTTTGTGTAAAAAAAAAAAAAAAAAAAAAAAAAAATTATATATATATATATATATATATATATATATTCAACAATTACTTCTCTTATTGGCCAGCTCCTGTATCAGCATCAAATGCATGCGTCCTGCTGCTCACATAAGCAGCGGTGGCCAATACTGAGCCAGCATCTGACGTAGAACCTGGAAGCGCTGTATTGTGTTTACAGTGTAAACAGCATAGGAGACTGACAGGGAAGAGAAGAAATTGTTGAATAAAGTCATTATTTTTGTTTTGTTTTTGCACACAAAAGGTATTCTGGTCGCTTTATAACATTAAGGTTGAACCACTGGAGTCACATGGACTATTTTAACGATGTCTTTACTACCTTTCTGGACCTTGAAAGTTTATATGTTGCAGTCTATCAAAGGACAGAGAGTTCTTGGATTTCATCAAAAATATCTTAATTTGTGTTCTGAAGATAAACAAAGGTCTTATGGGTCTGGAACGACATAAGGGTGAGTAATTAACTCTTTCCTTGCTAAACATGTATTTTTCCGTTATTTATAAGAAAACGCTTCCCTGCCAAACACAGAATTATCTGGTTTCCATGTTTTCACTGTTATACACTCTGGGCGCTATTACATCTTCTCATTGAGTACAGAATCTCCCGAACGAAAACACAGACGAGGGAGATGCATAAATGAGCAATCTCATATGTAAGCAGATGCATATGAAAAATAATGCAATCATAAACAATAAACAGCATATAAATAAAAACTGCCTAATGTTACAGAGGGAAATGCTAATCCAGTAAGTGGTATAAGACTGTGAAGCTTTGGGGGTTTTGATAGAAGTGATCTACTGGATCTATGCTCCGGTCAGCATACTGAATATGATCCAGATGTAGTGTGCGGTTTCTGAGCTTTTTTGCTCAAAATTTTTTTTTATGAAACTTACCTACATTACAAGTGTAACAAGTGTTAACAAAAAAAAAAAGAATGCTTGAAGCTAGAATAAAACTTTTTTTAATTGTTTAAAAGCAGAGGCTCTGTTCTTTATTTTGATGTATTGCATGTTCAGATATTCACACAACATAATATTTTGGGGAACAGCTGTTTTGATATATTTATAGACAGAAAACTAATTGTTGTTATATAGCTCAACACGTTTTGATTTTTATTAATATGATATTCTAAAATCTAGATCTAGCTTACTGCAGTGTGACACTCCCAAATGTATCTAATATGATAAACAGAGCTGCGTTACCTCATACTCATGACCGGAAAAGCGGAAACAGCGCCGGCGACTGTGGTATAACAAAAGTCCCGCTGCTCATGGCGTGTTGCACAATCGCTCTGGCGGCCTCGTTCAGCTCCACAACACTCGCTCCTGCTCTGCTTCATACTACAGTAATGTTAATAAACGCATCCATGAACATGATTTCTTCCCGATTCCTATCCTGATTATTTCGACTGTCCGTTGAGGTAAAGACCACATGTCCCAAGATTCTGCGCTCAAACTTAGCGTCATCAAGCTACACCTTTGTTTTGAATAGGCCTCTAGTAACCTCTAGCTGACAGAAAATATTACATATTGCACCTATAATTATAATAGCTTTAAACATTTTTAACCACACTTTTAACTTCCCTCTCTCTATAGAATTTTGTCAATTGTTTTTTTTTCTTTTTTTTTTTTAGTTTTGTATGATGCAAAACTAATTTTTCAACATCTCAACGTGTTGAGCGGATTCGTAAACACCTCTGACTGGCCTCTGTGTTGACGCGCTCATCAGATATATCTGTGATTGGCTACAATGATCATCGCTTAAAAAACATGTAAATAGACATCAAACGACGCTCTTCATCGAGTGCTTGCACAGATACACACGGGAGCGTTTGAAAGCAGGTGTCTATCAGCGGACCATACCATGTTTGATAAGCAGATAAACTCAGTTGTAAAATCCATCTTCTAACATCTAAGGCTCTTGGCAAATGTCAAGCCTTGGCTCTCCCTCAAAGATTTTGAAAAGGTGATTTATGCCTTTATCTCTGCCCGACTTGATTACTGCAATTCTCTTTGTGTAGAAATAAACCAAAGATCTATTTCTCGACTTCAAATGGTGCAAAATAGTTAATGTGGGGCCACAGATTTTAATTTGATGAGAAATACAACAATAAAAACTATAAAAACATTCCCATCCATTTTCAGTTTCCTTTAAAAAGTCAGACCGATATGGAGGGACATGGTGATGATAGGAGAAAATTTTTGCATTTCCTTAAGAAACTTTGCTTTCGCTCGGAAAGATCTCAAAGGTTTTGTGAATGAATGCAAAAGATCTCTGGAAAACACAAATTTCTCTAGAAAACACAAAACATTTGCGAGACAACGCAAAAACATTGTAAGATAATTTTCCTTCCACTCTCATATTTTTTCCATCACCATGTCCCTTTAGGACCAGTCATACTTTTAACTGGTTCATCTCCGATGATTGTACCAATGTAACTAATATACAGTGATTAAAAAAAAAAAAAAAAGTTACAATTAAATATATTGTTTTTGATATTGACAGTTTGAAGGATTATTTTTACATTACTGTACTGAAAGGCTTAACCTAATGTGTACTTTATCACTGTAACGGTTAAACAAATGATGTGCAAAATATAAATAAATATACTTCATGATATACAAATGTTGTTTCCTTCTGTTGGGATCAGGATAATCCTGATTTTTGGATCAAAGGAATCCCAATCCTTCTAAAAAAAAGTTGTGTGATGTAATCGGATTACAGAGCCCATTTTCAAGATCAGATCCAATCCGATCCAATTACTTTTTAAAAACCGGACCCAGGATCACACTTACAAAGGCCCAGTTGTTCAAAAAGTTTAATCGGAATTAGGGGCCGTTTACACGACACGGTTTTCAACTAAAAACTAAAAAAAAGTTTTGGCTGTTCATTTACACGACAACAGCGTTTTAGGTGCCTGAAAACGCAAGCTTTTGAAAGCGGGTTTCAAAAGTGCAAGTTTTTGAAAACGGTTCCTGTGTAAAAAACAAAAACGCCAATCTGTGGAAAAGATGATGTCATGCACATGTGTATTACATGTTCAGTCTATGGTGTTTCATCGCCATCTAATGGCCTGGCAGCAGAATACAGCATTTTTAGTCGTTTTTCGCGGATCTCTGTGAATGGGGATCTTTTTGACAATGGTGTCGTCTGTACGCAGGAAACTTTTTTGTTCAAAAAGTTTAATCTGGATCAGAATGATTTGGATTTGGAAATCCCATGTTTTTCTATCCAGGATCAGGTGATCATCTTACTTTTGTGCTGGATTTTCAAAGCAAAATTGGATTGGATCACCCTGATCCAGATGCACACTTTTTCAGATTACCAAATCTGGATGACTAGTGCTCTACAGGTGATAGAAAGATAGAAAGTTTCACCTGAGAAACTTTGCGTTCACTCGCAAAGAACTTTTGACTGGTTCATCTCTTATGATTGTGATAATGTAGTTTCCAAACAGTGATAAAAAAACAACAACACTTTGAATCAAATAAAATATTTACTGCTGTTTGAGGATTATTTTATGGCACCAAAATCTCTTTTTTTACTTTACAGTAGGTTATCGAAATGCTAAATATGTAGCCTAATGTCAACTTCTAATTTATTACTTTAACAGTTAAACTAATCAAGAGCAATTTTTTTTTTTTTTTTTTTTAAAGTGTGTGCGTGTGTATTTTACATGATAAAAATTTTATTACATTACATTTTTGTTCCTGGAATCCATCCTTCTGATGGGATCAGTATAATCCAGATTTTTTGGACCAAAGCAATCCCAATCTTAATAATATATCTCTTAATATGAATCTAATCTAAAAAGTTTTGAACACCACATAATGATGATTTTATCCAGATCAAAACCAAAATTGGATTTTGTGATCTAATCTGATTTCAGAATCCTTTTGCCCTTTTTTGAACAACCCATTATCAAGATCTGATCCAATCTGACAACCAAAATCCGATCAGATTACTTTTGAACAACTGGCCCTAAGAGATAAAAACAGCCCACTAGCAAGTTAGCAGTTAGCTTCTCTGTCACACACCTAAAATCTACCTCAGCGAAACGATTTATCACCAGACATTCAGCTAGGATTAACCTTTTTTGTGAAAATTCTCTGCACAGTTCTCCTACTAACACTAACCAGCAGATGGCAGTGAGTCTACAAATGAGGACATAAAGTGAACACTGGTCATTAAAATAAGATTCAATGGGCTATATTGTCTAATGAATCCATCTAGGTTAAAATTAAACTAAATCTATGAGATTGTTTACTTTTAACAACCGCAACAGCAACAACAAAACAGACAAAGAAAGCTATAAAAAAATATTTCCGATATTGCATTCAATCATATTCAAAAAAAGAGAAAACAATTTAAATCATTGTGTAAAAAGCTGGCAAAAAGTGTAAAGGAACTCCAGAAGAGAAATTTAAAACAAAAGCTTTCATAAACACCCCTCTACTATACAAACACAGAAAACTCTTCCCTGTTGAGCTAACAATGACATCCGTTTCACTCATTCATTGACGGCTTTACCCACATAAAATCAATACACATATGACCAGACACTGATGGAAAGCGGGAAACTTCCCTCTGAAAACAAAACTCCCGGTGTGTTCCTGATACACGTTACTTTTAGACATTTATTTTAAAGGAATAGTTCACCTAAACATTTAAACGGTCATTTACCCCTGCAGAAAAATCCCAGTCTGGTCATAGCTGGTTTTAGCGGGGTTTTGGTTGACTGGGAGGCTGGGAGACCAGCTTAAACCAGCCAACCAGCTTAGGCTGGTTTTAGCTGGATTTTTCAGCAGGGACTCACCCTCTTTCAAAACCAAGCTCTAACACCTCCTTAAAAGCTAACAATGCAATTTGCATGCTATTTTACGAATCTTCTGATGAAATACAATGGCTCTGTGTGAGGAAGTTAGACCAAAATAGAAATTATACACTGAAATTGCCTCTGCCTCAGCTCTCCATTTGCACATTCAAGAAGACACTATAACTAGGGTTGCCAACCGTTCCGTATAATACGGAATCGTCCCGTATTTAAGGCATCAAAGAAGCGTTCCGTATGAAAGGCATACGGAACGCAGTTTGTCCCGTATTCTCAGGCATGCGTTTTAATTTGAGAATTTATCATTCCTTTGTGACAACATAGCCGTTCGCGGAAGGCTTTAAGACCAAGCAGACTTCTCTGTCGGCTTCACAGCGAGCGGGTCTCACGGTAACGGCAAATCCCTTTCACTGTTCGCGGTTTGATTTCAGCATTCAGCCACGCAAGAAAACATTCAATCTCCCTGAGGGAAGACGTGATCAAAAAGGGAAGTCATCTTTCACTATTGCTAATGTTGTTAAATAGAGAAAAAAACATGTTACGTTCATTTAAGTAGCCTAACTTGGACCTCATTATTGAAACACAAAAATAATATTGAAAAATACAAAATAATAAAGTCTCAAGCACCAAAAGCAGCCCATAATTCTCTACTTCTCTTTAATTGAAAAATATTCATTTTTATTTATTCATACATGGTTGCAACACCATTTAGTTCAAACTTTTAAGTACCATTGTTTAAAAAAATGCTTTATTGGCTGAAATTTTAAAGATGTTCAGTTATTATGCTTTCAAATTTTATGCCATCTATGTAGGCCTATCTTGCTGACATTTTTTTGTTGTTGTTGTTTATGGTTTATGATTTTGAATAGAGGTTGATGTTTAATATCCGTTGGTGTAGCTAGCTATATATATATATATATATATATATATATATATATATATATATATATATATATATATAAACACAAGAAGTGCTTTTTGCCATTTTTGAACTGTTGGCATATAATGCAACAAAGATTGCTAACGTCAACCACGATTGTCCCCATGATTGTCCCTTATTTTCCTTTCCAGAAGTTGGCAACCCTAACCATAACTCTTCTACTATTTCGTTAACTATTTTGGGCTGTCTCTCACACAAACTTTTGTTTGGTTTCAGAAGACTTTGAAAATAAGGCAAAGACATTTTACGGTTTTGGAGCACCATGGTGATAGGATTTTCATTATTGGGTGAACTGTCGCTTTAAGAGAGGTATACACCTGACAGGGAAAACAGATGGGAAATGAGGTGTGATGAATTAATAATATGGTAAGATTTATTTTGTTTCTTCTATGTGCTCCTTTACACTGACCCATTTGGTAGGCTAACTAAAAAAAGTTGAAAAGCGCCATTTCCGACATTTTTTGTGTGAGAGTGAGACTCCAAACGAGCTGACAAGATGGACAGCATTACTCAATACTGGACACCATCATGACTCCCGAAACGCTTTTGCCTCGGAGCGCGCGCTGTGATGCCAAACAAGCCGAACGTGTCTCTTCTCCCAAAATGCTTAAAGAGGGAACTAGTGTTTTGGGACACTAGACACTAACAAACCACCACAAACTTTTGTAACGATTAATGTGTCGTGCCATTAAGTGTTTCTACACCATAATTATTTAAATAACATTATTGTTACGTCTAAATGCGGTAAACGTCGCCTGCTTGAGAATATAAACGTTATATTAAGACACATGTGACTTCAAATGACATAGAGGAAACTCGGCTGCCATGTTCACAAACATCTATTCAAGAAACAGTAACACTCCCTCCAAACACATCATTTAAAGAGTTATCCTTTAAATACTTTAACTAAAATATATTATAATACTGTATATCTACAGTAGACGCGTATATTATTAAAGCATAATATTATACCTTACCTCCTGTTTAGTAATGTGTCCGTATTCCGTGTTAAAAAGTTTCTGTCATAAACTCTCTGGATGTGGGGAAAAAAAGCTGAGACGTGGACTTTAAGGGTGATTGACAGGAGGTGGGCGGAGCTATCTGCCCTCATCATGTGTAAGATGAACAGTTAAGAAAACTAAAATGACATGAACTTAATAGACTAGACACCTTGTCTTCTATGTCATTGTGTTAGGAATAAAAGCTTAAGTGTATAGGTGTAATGCAACAGTGTGTACTTATATAAACTAGTTTTGTAGACTACTAAAGACACACACTGCTAACTAACCTAGCTGCTGTATCTGATAAGCTTTTCTAAAAGATATAAGAATATACACCAACTAAATGTATGTAAGATATAAATCCCCATATTTAAAAAGAAACATGTGGCACATTGTCACAAAAAGGATGAATAAAACAGGAAAACATTACATCTGCATCCTGTCCATTGTGCCAAACTTCCTGTTTGATCTTACTAGTGGACATACAACAGCTAAGATAGAGAATATTGTGTAAAGAAATACATTATACAGTGTTGTTGTTTTTTTTGGTCAATGTGTATCTGTGGAACAAACTGAGACAAAGACAAGAGCCTAAAAAAAAACAAGCACATTATGTTGTGTTTTTGTTTGGTTTTATTCAACAGTAGTTTGAAAGCATCATATTGAAAATTATTACACCATGCTAACATCATGAAATTTCCTCCTCTTCACAAGTACTAAATAAACATTAGGAAATATATTGCAATTGTATGTGTGAGCCAATCACGTTCTGAGAACAAATCAAACAGCATGAGGTCTTTTTATACAATCTTAACAGGCTCTGTGTAAGGTTTGGACTTTAATATTTCTTCTACCATTTATTCACATTGCAACCACACGTCAAAAAAAAATCTCGCACAGTATGCGGCTGAACTTGAAGTACTTTAAAACCAGAAAAACCAGAGATTGCGCTAGAAATTCTGCATGAATGTTCTTGAGCTGAACAAAGACAACTATTTATAGAAAAAACGGTCCTCAACAATAAATGAAGGTCCTGATAATTGCAAAATAAAAATATCAGGAGCTGTGCTGTTTAAATGGCGGTACTGTGGTGGTCGGTAACACCTGGTTTTGAAAGATGAATGTTTGAATGTGCTGGAAAACCCAAAGAAAGATGAGAAGGACACTGACATACTGAATCCAGGCAAACTTAATCGTTTCCCAAAAGCCTGGTCGATAGGTAGAAAAAACAGTCAAGGAAATGAAACTCGGATTTGTAAAAATGAAGCTTGAGTCTAGGAATGCACAGAAGTCAGGAAGTGACTTCATGTGTCCAACATGTGCTCGTGAGAGACGAGGTTGAGGCCACAGAGTTAAAAGCATAATGGAACAATTTCATATCATGTGTTTTGTATCAAAATAATGTTATCTAAAAGGAAAATCAGACTTGGTATTAGCATTTTGTTATAGAACAGATGGTTGATGTTAGTAACCAAACATGAAACAATAAAAATATGAAATATATCCTTGAATAGAGTATTCAATATCCTGTTGTTATGTGTCACTTGTTTCGTGTTTGGGCTTGGTTAGTGCGAGTGTCCCGTTTCTGCTTTGTAGTTCTTTTGGCTCTCTCTGTGTGAGATTCTCAGGTGTTTCTTGTATTCTTGTTTGCTTATCTTCCCGTCTTTCATGTTCCTTGGATCCTGCTTCGTGTTTGTATCTGCCTGCCCTCCTTGCTCTCCCTGTGTTACACCTGTACTGTATATATCCTTGAATAGAGTATGTTTAACAACGAAGGGATAATTCACCAAAAAATGTGCATCGCTGCGTCCAAAATCAAATACTTGACAACAGAGTAGTGTGTCCGAATACGCTGTATTTATAAAACAGTAAGTGAAAAGTACCCGGATGACGTGCTTCCGGCGAGATTCTGAAGTGAATGAATGGAAACTTTACCAAACTTTATGGAAATCAATGGAAACTTTACCATCCCATGAGGCCATGGGAGAGGATTTGTGAATGGCAACTGATGCCATAGGTCACATGACAATGACAACATGGTGGATGTATTACCTCCAAATTTCTATGAAGAGCCAATCAAGCCAAAATTCATTATGGCACTCTCACACATAGATTCTACATTCACATACATCCATATTCTACTCTCACTCATGCATGTCTGAAGAAAATATGTGTATGTAAGAGAAGAATGTATGTGTGTGAGAGAGAGTATAGTGGAAACGGAAGGAGTATAATGGAAACGGAAGGCAGGTCCGGCGCGATCATCACGTGACGTTCAGCTTCTCAGCGCCGCCCCGCCGACTTGATGCATTTTGTCAATGAAATACAGGTTTGTGTATGTTTTATTTCATCTATAAAATTCATCTATAAAATCGTTGCTGTGCTGTAAATAATTTTATTTAATGCAAAGCAAACTACAGGGATGCGATGTCAGTAAACGAGTGTCGCATCTGTCTTTCGGATGAAAGAAACACTTGATGCCTCGCGTAAAATTAAAAATGTGTTCCTAAAGATACTGAATATAAATACTTTGGATATTGAAATATGTTCTCAGAACTGTGCACTGATTGTTTATGGGCAGGTTATTGAAGCAGCCAAAGCATCTTTGGCTACGAGTGAGACGGAGGGCAGTGGTCTGAAATGAGTTCCGCTGCCGAACGCGATCCCATCTCCGTTAGGAGAATCAGCATCGTTACGGTGGAAACAGGACGGGAGTTTTGATTACACATGAATAACTTTTAGTTTACCAGTTTTACCAGTAAATGGCTGCAGAGCTCCACTATTTCCTATGTGCTATTTGACTGACTGAAAGACATATTTTCACAAGTTTTTTTCAGTTGGATTCATATCTAAATATTATGAAATCACAATTATAACAATAAAAGCTACTTTTTGTCAAAGTTGGGAAAGACTGGTTTAGATCATTTAATCTGTAAGTACTAAATAAGCTATATCATATATAAATAAATAAATCAACCCTTTATGCTGGGTAAAATGAGCCCAACCTGTGTTCTGTCCTAAGTTTACCCAGCCCTTGTATGTGAAAGGAGAATGTAAGTGTGTGAGAGTGTAGAAATGTATGTATGTGAAAGGAGAATGTATGTATGTGAATGTATGTATTCTCCCCCTCGGAACACGATTTCTACAAGAACAATCTGCCACCCAACTTTGGCCGAGGGAAAAACCCACAACCAAAATGAAATTTCATTTTTGGGTGAACTATCCCATTGTTGTAAAACATACTCTATTTGTGTATTTTTATTGTTTCATATGATACTTGGTTACCAACATCAACGACGAAATGGACTAAATTTGTTTTTTAACACAAGATTTTTAAAAAATAATGAATTATACTAAATTAACTATAATGACAGTTGTACTAAAATGAGTTTACTGAAAATTCTGTCATCATTTACCTTTATGTTGTTCCAAACCTGTATGACTTTCGTTCAAACATTCGTATAAACATTGATCAGCGAACAGAAGCTCAACCGAACCTGCTTGAGAACAAATCTCTTGCTGAAGCTAAAACGTGAAAACGCACCTCATTGGTTCTTACAGAAGCACAAACGCGCTGCGTAACACACGATAATGAACATCATTGGTTTTTGCAGAAGCACAAATGCGCTGCGTAACACGATAATGAACCTCAATGGTTCTTACGGAAGCTCAAACGTACTGCGTAACATACGATAATGAACCTCAATGGTTCTTGCTGAAGCTCAAACGTACTGCGTAACATGATAATGAACCTCACTGGTTCTTACAGAAGCTCAAGCGTGCTGCGTAACACGAGAATGAAGCTCATTGGTTCTTGCTGAAGCTCAAACGTGCTGCGTAACACATGGTAATGAACCTCATTGGTTCTTACAGAAGCTCAAACGTGCTGCGTAACACACGATAATGAACCTCAATGGTTCTTACAGAAGCACAAACGCGCTGCGTAACACAATAATGAAGCTCACTGGTTCTTACAGAAGCACAAACGCGCTGCGTAACACACGATAATGAACCTCAATGGTTCTTACAGAAGCACAAACGCGCTGCGTGACACAATAATGAAGCTCACTGGTCCTTGCTGAAGCTCAAACGTGCTGCGTAACACACGATAATGAACCTCAATGGTTCTTACGGAAGCTCAAACGTGCTGCGTAACATACGATAATGAACCTCAATGGTTCTTGCTGAAGCTCAAACGCACTGCGTAACATGATAATGAACCTCACTGGTTCTTACTGAAGCTCAAGAGTGCTGCGTAACACCAGAATGAAGCTCATTGGTTCTTGCTGAAGCTCAAACGTGCTGCGTAACACATGGTAATGAACCTCACTGGTTCTTACAGAAGCTCAAACGTGCTGCGTAACACACAATAATGAACCTCACTGGTTCTTACAGAAGCTCAAGCGTGCTGCGTAACACGAGAATGAAGCTCATTGGTTCTTGCTGAAGCTCAAACGTGCTGTGTAACACACGATAATGAACCTCACTGGTTCTTACAGAAGCTCAAGCGTGCTGCGTAACACACGATAATGAACCTCAATGGTTCTTACAGAAGCACAAACGCGCTGCGTAACACACGATAATGAACCTCAATGGTTCTTACAGAAGCTCAAACGTGCTGCGTAACACAATAATGAAGCTCACTGGTTCTTACAGAAGCACAAACGCGCTGCGTAACACACGATAATGAACCTCAATGGTTCTTACAGAAGCACAAACGCGCTGCGTAACACAATAATGAAGCTCACTGGTCCTTACTGAAGCTCAAACGTGCTGCGTAACACACGATAATGAACCTTACTGGTTCTTACAGAAGCTCAAACATGCTGCGTAACACAATAATGAACCTCACTGGTTCTTACAGAAGCTCAAACGTGCTGCGTAACACACGATAATGAACCTTACTGGTTCTTACAGAAGCACAAACGTGCTGCGTAACACAATAATGAAGCTCACTGGTTCTTACAGAAGCTCAAACGTGCTGCGTAACACAATAATGAACCTCACTGGTTCTTACAGAAGCTCAAACATGCTGCGTAACACAATAATGAAGCTCACTGGTTCTTACAGAAGCTCAAACGTGCTGCGTAACACACGATAATGAACCTTACTGGTTCTTACAGAAGCACAAACGTGCTGCGTAACACAATAATGAAGCTCACTGGTTCTTACAGAAGCTCAAACGTGCTGCGTAACACAATAATGAACCTCACTGGTTCTTACAGAAGCTCAAACATGCTGCGTAACACAATAATGAAGCTCACTGGTTCTTACAGAAGCTCAAACGTGCTGCGTAACACACGATAATGAACCTCACTGGTTCTTACAGAAGCTCAAACATGCTGCGTAACACACGAGAATAAAACTTGCACAGGCTGTCTATGGAGGGACAGAAAGCTCACAGATTTTATTAAAAATATCTTACTTTGTGTTCCGAAGATGAACGAAAATCTTATGGATGTGGAACGGCATGAGGGTGAGTAATTAATGACAGAATTTTCATTTTGGGTGAACTAACCCTTTAAACCGCTAAAACAAAGACATGCATTTTTGGAATTTATGCAGAATATTAAGAATGAGATTCTGAATATTCTGTGTGTGTTCAGAATATCATACATATACATTATATATACACTTATACAGTATCTCACAAAAGTGAGTACACCCCTCACATTTTAGCAACTATTTTAGTATATCTTCTCAAGTGACAATACTATAGAAATGAAACTTGGATATATTTTAGAGTAGTCAATGTGCTGCTTGTATAGCAGTATAGATTTACTGTCCTCTGAAAATAACTCAACATACAGCCATTATTGTCAAAATAGCTGGCAACAAAAGTGAGTACACCCTAAGTGATAACAGTTGTATGTCGTTTAACCATGCAAAGACTCATGTCCTATTCATCATGTTCATGTTTTTGTCTGCTTGACAGGACCATACAAATGTGTGTATCTTGTATTAGAGCAGTTAAAATTTGGTGCTTTGAGTACAATTCTCTCATACTGATCACTGGATGTTCAACATGGCACCTCATGGCAAAGAACTCTCTGAGGATTTGAGAATTAGAATCGTTGCTCTCCACAAAGATGGCCTAGGCTATAAGAAGATCGGTCACACCCTGAAACTGAGTTACAGTACAGTGGCCAGGGTCATAGAGAGAGGTTTTCCAAGACAGGTTCCACTCGGAACAGGCCAAAGAAGTTGAATCAAAGAAGTTAAGACCTTGTGCTGTGAGTCAGGTGCAGAAGATGGCTTCAAAAAACAGATGCATGAGTGCTGCCAGCTTTGCTTTAGAGGTTTCAGAAGTGTGAGGTCAGCTTGTCAGTGCTCAGACCATACGTCACACACTGCAACAAGTCGGTTTGCATGGCCATCATCCCAGAAGGAAGGCTCTTCTGAAGCTGGCTCACAAGAAAGCCCGCAAACAGTTTGCTGAAGACAACCTGTCCAAAAGCATGAATTACTGGAACCATTTCCTGTGGTCTGATGAGACTAAGATGGCTCAGATGGTGTCCAGCATGTGTTGTGACGCCCTGGTGAGGAGTACCAAGAAGACTGTGTCTTGTCTACAGTCAAGCATGGTGGTGGGAGCATCATGGTCTGGGGCTGCATGATTGCTGCTGGTACTGGGGAGCTCTGCTTCATTGAGGGAAGTTGTAGCCTAATGGATAGAGAGTCGGACCCAAATGTCATGAGTTCGAGTCTCAGGTCCGGCAGGGTTTGTCGGTGAGGGGAGTGAATATCCAGCGCTCTCCCCACCTTCAATACCACGACTGAGGTGAGACCCTTGAGCAAGGCACCGTAACCCCAACTGCTCCCCGGGCGCCGCAGCAATGGCTGCCCACTGTTTCGGGTGTGTGTTCACAGTGTGTGTGTTCACTGCTGTGTGTGTTCACTTGGATGGGTTAAATGCAGAGCACAAATTCCAAGTATGGGTCACCATACTTAGCCACAAGTCACTTCACTTCACTTTAGAAACATGGATTCCAACATGTACTGTGACATTCTGAAGCAGAACATGATGCCCTCCCTTCAGAAACTGGGCTGAACGGCATGATAATGACCCCAAACATACCACCAAGATGACAACTGCCTTGCTGAGGAAGCTGAAGGTGAAGGTGATGGAGTGGCCAAGTATGTCTCCAGACCTGAACCCTATTGAGCACCTGTGGGGCATCCTCATGCGGGAGGTGGAAAAGTGTTGTGTCTAACATCCAGTGGCTCCGTGATGTCAATATGGAGGGGTGGAAGAGGATCCCAGCAAAAACCTGTGCAGCTCTGGTGAATTCCATGCCCAGGAGGATTAAGGCAGTGCTGGAAAATAATGGTGCTTGGCATGTTCACCTAGGGTGTACTCACTTTTGTTGCCAGTTATTTAGACAATAATGGCTGTATGTTGAGTTATTTTCAGAGAACAGTAAATCTGTACTGCTATACAAGCTGCTCATTGACTACTCCATAGTATATCCAATTTTCATTTCTATAGTATTGTCCCTTGAGAACATATAACAAAATGATTGCTGAAATGTGAGGGGTGTACTCACTTTTGTGAGATACTGTATAAACATATATATAAACACACCGAGCATGTGAAGGATATCTCATAGTCTCTACTGGATAGTTGATCTGTGCACTGATCTGGAATGGAGCATTTGCAGCTCTGCCAACCGTCCACACGGGAATGACACCAGACAGATGAGTTGTCACTGTGTGTGAGAAATGGACTGTTTAAAGATAGAGAGACTACTGGGGAAAAAAGTGTCATTTCAGCTGAAACAAATGCAGCCTAGCAGCACATGAATGCCTGCATAACCACACAATGCATGCTTACTGATGTGTTGACATTTGAAATTGATAAGAACACACACACACACACACACACACATCTCATTGGGTGATTAACAATGAAAAGATCATGTAACTCAAAACATTCTGAGAGCAGGTTCTTACAGTTTCTCTGCTGGTAAAGTCTAATGATGTTGGCCAGGTCATATGTACTTGCAAACGGACTGGATCCATCAATCACTGATACCTAGGAAAGGCAATTCAAAATGAATATGTCATCTCTGCAAATTAATGACACACACTTTACACATCAACCATATTCTGACAGCAAGGCCTGCTAACATTTTTATGTAAATTGTGGTTTGCTCATTTATTTAGAATTTAGGACTGTAAGGAAAATCTATGCAAATACATTCCAAGATATTTCCATTGCTAATGTTTTAATTTAAGATCTTCCTGCTGACACACTTTTGACAAGATTATGGCATTGCAAGTCAAACCGGTTCAGTATCAAAGCTACGTTTCCTGCAATGGCGCTCCGTCACATTACTACTAATCATGTTAAAATAGGTAATTCACTGATGAGCTTTAAATGCAGCAGCTTTCGACTCAGGCATGTTCAGATATACTCACATTGTAGGTACTATGTAAACCTCGGTGAGGAAGAGGTGTTCGCTGGTTTAGCTTCAGGTCTCCACAGATGGACAGCTGAGAACCTGGGACAGGTGAGGAATGCTGCACAAAGGCAAGTGTCTGCATCACAACAGTAGACATTCGCTAGACAGATGGACAGATAAACACAGACGGATGAATCAGATGGAAACTGAGCTGCATTTCCTTAGAGTATGCAAACCCCCACAGAGCTACACATGTATATAATGTTCCAATTCTAAGTGAGAAGTTGTTACATGACTTCTGTATTATGATCTTTTTATTGTTATTATTATAATTTATTGCTATATTTAGCATTTGTATATACAATATTGTCTTTTTAATGTAGTTTTAATATTATTTTCTCTACATAGGCTACTTTCTAAATGTTACCATTTTCTGGTTTAATGCTTTGGCAATACTAAATGTATTTTTTGTCATGCCAATAAATTTTTCTGAAACATTTTATTTGTGGTATGTAGGAATGCACTGAATACACACAAACAGCTGGTATGAGAAGGTAAGGAGAAGTTGAATGCTGAACATCTGCTCTTCTGGTTTGAGTGGGATGTTGATCTGAAGCGTGAGGAGGTCAGATTTCCCATCCTGGTTCCTGTCCTCCTCCTGGGCCTGAATAACGAACAAACCAGTGCAGCTTTCAATAGCTATAATCAGTGTTGGGGAAAGTTACTTTTACAAGTAATGCATTAAAATAATATAAAAATATCTAATTGACTCTTCGCCGGGAGTTTGATCGACAAGCGATCTAACCAATAACGCTGAATCCACCATTTTGTCTGACAAAGCAGTCAAGAGTTAGAAGATTAACCTCGGTGGACTTGAAGTTGAAAAATGGTGTGTATTGACATCTTTCCGCGTTTGAAACAACATTCCCTCTGATGTTCATTCATGTTTATTTGATGCTATAAATTAACTAGTAGGAAGAGTTGATCGGTTTTCGAGCCGCTTGAGCTGAGGCGCTACAGCAATCTGTCACGACACATTAAAGAGCCACAAAACGGTTTTTATTGTGCGAATTTCTTTAAAAAAATTACAATATGAAAGCTGGGACTTTGTTTAATATCATAAGTAACCTGCTCTGTCTTGTCTGTCGACGTGTTGTCAGTATCCTCTTTGCGCCGTGATGTATTTCGATGTATATCACGGTGTGTGGCGTGACAGCGCCATGGCTTGTCGGACAAAGCAACAGTAACTAAGGGGGGCGGGTCTTTGCGAAGGGTCAATTGCGTTACTTTTTATGGAAAGTAATGCGTTACATTACTTTTGCGTTACTTTTTCGCACCTGGGCTTGCTTGTTTTTTGTTTTTTTTATTACAACAAAAAAAGTGGCAAATGTAAAGGCCCTTTCACACCAAAAGTGATATGAATAAGCTTCAGGCTGATCTGCTTTATCTAAAGTAATTTTTGCTTATTATTATGGTTAAATTTGATCATCAAAGGTCAGCAGCAAAGACACTGGTTAATAAAGTGAGATTAAATACATAAAGTATATAATACATTTGATTATTGCAGATTTGTGCAATATTCTGAGATTGCATTTCACCGTTTTTATTCATAAATGCTCACATTTAGTCTAGAACTACAATAATCATCATGTTGTTCACATACACAGGGTTGGGGGGGAAACGAAATACATGTAACTTAGTTACGTATTTAAAATATAAAATTTAAGTAACTATTTCATTACAATTACATTTTAATAATTTTTAACAAAATAAGAGGGATCATAAACAATTCATGTTATTTTTATTTAGTACTGTCCTGAATAAGCTATTTCACATAACAGATGTGTACATATATTCCATAAGACAAAATGGCTCAATTTATAAAACCCATTAAAAAATGTACATACCCTTGAATCTTAACTGTCCTGTCATTACCTGGATGATCCACGAATGTTTTCATGTTTTGCGATAGTTTGTAAATCCCTTTTAATTGTTAAAAAAGCTAATTCTGACAGAATTGTGAGATATAAACTCATTATTGCAAGTTATAAAGTCAGAATTGCATGATAAAAACTTTTTTTCTGGGAAATTACAAGTTTATATCTCACAATTCTGGCTTCTTTTCTCACAATTCTAACTTTTTTTCTCAATATTGCGAGTTTATTTCTCACAATTCTGACTTTATAACTCACAATTGTAGCTTTATATCCCACCATTCTGAGAAAGAAGTCAGAATTGTAAGATAAAAACTCGCAATTATAGCTTTTTGTGTGTGTGTGTTACATACTTATTAATATTCCAAAGTATTCTAAAATATTTAGATTAAGTTCCAAAACTTGGGTAATCTAACGAAATACGTTGCAAATGACTTTTTAAAGCAGGTATTTTGTAATCTGTAGTGAAATACAATTTAAAAGTAACCTACCTAGCCCTGTTCAGTGTTCACACAACCTCTTTGCACTTCAGTGTTGCCAATTTAGCACTTTTGGTGTTAGATTTAGCAACTTTTCAGACTACCCTAGCAACTTTTTTTCCAAAAAGCACCTAGCAACAAATTTAGCTATTTTTAAAATTTATTTGGCAACTTTTGCAAAGTGACTCAAACAATAAAAAAAGCTCATATTTTCATCTAATTTACACAAAAAGAGGAAACCATTGAACAGCTAGCTAGCCAAGCAGCACATCAGCCTGGAGAGACCTGAAGAAAGATGCCTAACAGTACACACATCATATGTGAATTAAGTTGATAGTTGCAATTTTTCAATAATAATTGTTCATTTATGATACAGCATGTTATTAGCTTGTACCTAAACTTGTTCGGTAAGAAAAAAATTATAGAAAAATGGAAAAGGTACTGGTAATTTTCTGCCAGGACATTATCTGTTAAGTTGTAACCCTGTGTAACCCCAAAACACAAAATGCAATGCGTAATTTAAAACACCTGTGAAAAATCAATACAGATAATTCCTTCATATATTCCTTCGTACATTGTGTTACTTTTTTTTCAGACTTTTTTTTTTTTTTGAGTGTAGCACACAAACTACCAATACATTTGCTTAAAACTGTAATTGTTAAAAGTTTACTAGTTAATAAAAAAATAAAATGTAATTGTTCAAAAATGTGAAACTGTTCAATAATTCAATATTGTATTTAAAAATAAAAATATCTGATCATAAATATATTTATATTATAAATAAAATGTTTATTTTTTTATGAACAAATCTAAATGAACATATTTCAAACCATTTTTATGTGTAATCTACGCAATATGCAGTTTTGCGTCATGGTTACGCGATGACGTCATCACGCAATGACATCACAATGTAATTTGAAAACTTTTAGCAAAAAATCAGCCTGCCTTTAGCAACTTCCACTGAAAATTAGTTGGCAACACTGCTGCACTTACACCGTGTCTACACCGGACACGAGTGGCACGATGCAATGTGACAAAAGACAACAGAACCCAATAAAATCAGTGATGTTGTCTACACTGGATGCAGCGTTCAAGCTCAAATGTTTTGCTATTGTTTCTGACAAGTTGAACAGGTTTGCGACAGGTCGAACAACATGTTTCCTGAAAATGGTGTGCAACGGGGTATGAGATACTCTTTCTCTTCTTTGGTAGGTGTGTCAAAAATGTCAGCCCAATGAGCAGCAACATGTACAGTGCTCAGCGTAAATGAGCACACCCCCTTTGAAAAGTAACCTTTTAAACAATATCTCAATGAACACAGAAACAATTTCCATTAAAGCTGCAAGCAGTGATGAACGGGCCCTCACACCCGGGGCCACCGCCACCCGGTAGCCTTAGGAAAACAGTGAATAGTGGGTAACATGCATGTAAGTGAGTAAATACAGGAGAAATATGGCAAAGTCATTTCGACGTGCCACACTTCCTGCTGACAACAGGTGGCGCTTTGACTGTAATTGAATATTACCATGTAGATGTCTTTAGGCCAGGACTATTATCAAACGTGAAGTTTGGGGCAGATTGGACATTGTATGTTGGCGTTACAACGACTTCCTATTTTGCACGATTTAACGTGTTTCTTGTATGTTTGGTACTTCGTGGCATATTGAAATGTGTTTCTAGGAGTGAATTACAGTGCAAAGCATGCCATTTCCTGTTGCCACCAGGTGGCGCTATGATTAACTGAATATTGGTATATAGATGTCATATAGGCCAGGACTCTTATCACACATACGAAGTTTGGGGCAGATCGAACACTGTATGCCTTAGTTACAACAGCTTCCTCGTTCATGGTGAAACATCAGACTTTGTCAGGCTGCCACGGACACGCCCTTCAACGAAAACTCAAGATCTTTGCAATTTAACATTGCTATTGCCTTAAGATTAGACTGACAACATATGATATGGTTCTGGTTAAATCTCTTAGAGGAGTTAATCACAGTTTAAAACATTACATTTCCTGTTGCCCACAGGTGTGGGCAACAGGAAATGTATTGGCATGTAGATGTCTTCAGGCCAGGACTCTAATAAAACATATGACGTTTGGGGCAGATCGAACACTGTATTTCTTAGTTACAACAGCTTCCTCATTCATGGTGAAACATCAGACTTTGTCAGGCTGCCACGGACACGCCCTTCAACGAAAACTCAAGATCTTTGCAATTTAACGAAGCCTTAAGATTAGACTGACAACATATGATATGGTTCTGGTTAAATCTCTAAGAGGAGTTAATCACAGTTTAAAACATTATATTTCCTGTTGCCCACAGGTGGCGCTATGACTGTAACTGAATATTGGCATGTAGATGTCTTCAGGCCAGGACTCTAATAAAACATGTTAAGTTTGGGGCAGATCGGACGTTGAATGCCCAAGTTATAACAACTTCCTGTTTCATGGCAAAACATCGAACTTTGTCAAGCCACCACAGACACACCCTTCGGCGAAAACTCAAGATCTTCGGATTTTGCACCCAGGGACTTTTTTGTAGGTATCGGGCTGTTACATGTGTTTACCGAATTTCATACCTGTACGTGAAATGTAGCACGAAGGACGCTTAATTGAAATTTTGTAGGTGGCTATCAAGCCACACCAAATTCTGAAACCCATATCAGACGTAAATTTTCACCACTTCTGACGAGTGTGCAAAGTTTCATGAGTTTGAGCGTGTTTAGGCCCTCAAAAATGTGATTCATTTCAGAGAACAAGAATAATTGACTGAGCAATTACAATAGGGTCCTCACACCATCGGTGCGCGGCCCCTAAAAATGTTGACAAGAGTAAGTTTAATATAACATCTGTTTAACTTATAACATGAAAGTAAGGTTAATAATTTCGATTATAATTTCGTTGTATGTTTTTTTACAATGACAATAAAAGAAGAATTGAAATCAATATAACTTAGATTACACATTTTTCAGTTTTACTCAAATTAGGGTGATGCAAAAATGAGTACACCCCACAACAAAAACTACTACATCTAGTACTTTTTATGGCCTTCATGACTTTTAATGACGTCTTCTAGGCATGGAATGAACAAGTTGGTGACATTTTGCAACATCTATCGTTCTCCATTCTTCAAGAATTACCTCTTTTAAAGACTCAACTTATCTCTTCAGAATTTCCCATGGGTGTTCGATTGGATTCAGATAAGGAGCCACTGAATCACTTTCACCCTTTCACCTTTGCGACGCCATACAGTTTTGAAGCCATCAGTTCCAAAAACATTTATCTTGGTCTCATCACTCCAGAGTATAGAGTCCCAGTAGTCTTCATCTTTGTCAGCATGGGCCCTGGCAAACTCTAGGTGGGCTTTATTGTGCCTGGGCTTTAGGAGAGGCTTCTTTCATGGACGGCACCCATGCATGCCATTCCTCTGGAGTGTACGCCGTATTGTGTCATGGGAAATAGTCACCCCAGTTTGGCTTTCTACTTCTTTAGATAACTGTAGTGAACTTGCATGCCGATTTTCTTCAACCCTTCTCATCAGAAGACGCTCCTGTCGAGGTGTTAACTTCCGTGGACGACCTGGACGTCTCTGTAAGATGGTTGCAGTTCCATCTTTTTTACATTTTTGAACCACTTTTGCTACAGTATTCTGACTGATAAGTAAAGCTTTGCTGATCTTCTTGTAGCCTTCACCTTTCTGGTGTAAAGAAATTATTTTCGTTCTCAGGTCTTGTGACATTTCTCTTCCATGTGGTGCCATTGCTGACAGCATGAAATGGGAAGGGGTTTTAACACTCTTTTATAGTCAAGCTGTCTGCTGGACACCTGTGTAATGAATAATTAGACTCACCTGTGGTTGAATTCTTGTTAAATTAGACATTTGTAGTCTAAAATTTAGCTTTGCTCCAGAGACTTTCAGTGGAGTGTACTCACTTTTGCATCACCCTAATTTGAGAAAAACTGAAAATTTTGTTCTCTAAGTTATATTATTAACCTAACTTTCATGTTATAAGTTAAACAGATGTTATATAAAACTTAGTCTTGTCAATATTTAGGAAATTGTTTTTGTGTTCATTGAGATATTGTTTAAAATGTTACTTTTCAAAGGGGGTGTACTCATTTACGCTGAGCACTGTATATAACCACACGGTATAAGAGACAGCTCGCACAATGGGTCCAAGTAAAGTCGTTTACAAATGTGTCCGCTGCAGCTTGGTATATGCAACAATTTAAGATATTAGAAGACATGTTTGTCGTAAGGGTTTTATAGTAAAAATAAAGCATATCAATTCTTCAAAAAAGAACACAAAGAATGGCCTTGTCAGCTTCAACGCACCATTTCCGTTTAAAAAAACGTTTTGTCGGGGCTGAATGCAGCCCTGATGCCTCGTTCTATTTATGACATACCAGTGACTACTGACACGAAGGACAAATGCTTAACGGGTGCATTGTTGCATCCAGTGTAACCGGCTTTTAGATGTTGCTACGCGAGCGACAACGGTCGCGTCTGGTGTAGACACGGTGTTACTCACAATTTCTCTCAACATGGCAACAGGAGAGCCATCAGTCAATACATGGGAAAAACAAAGGAACTTGTGTTACTTGTTTGAAAAAGTAACAATATTTTGTTGTAAATTTAAAGGGGGGGTATCACACATAGTTTCTGCCAATCTCATGTTAATCTTGAGTACATATAGAGTAACAATGCATCCTTCATATCTCCGAAAAGTCTTTAGTTTTGTCATATTTATAAAAGATAGATACGCTAAACCGAGTCTTTCCGGAAAAAGCAGAGATCCTTGAGGGCGGAGCTAAAGAGCCATGAGCGCGCGCAGCTTCTGATGTCTGTTAGCTGCGACATCATTATAAATACAAAGGGAACAAAAACGTTCATGTTGTTTACATTTTATGCACTTGTGCGCCGATTGCCAACAAAACACAGACATCTTATGCAGCTTTACTCATCACCAATCTGCAAATCCAGCGCAGTACTGGGACTTGTTTACAAAGTATTCATCACCGAAATCCCGGGAACAAACAAACATACATGCACAACTCCGTTGCTGCCCCGGAAAAACAAACTTCATCCACTGTTCCCTTAACGCTGGGTTCTTTGCGAAGCTGAAAAAGGTAATCTTTCCCTCACAACCAAAAACACACTCCTTTGGTGACAGTAGCTGCGTCTCATTTTGGAGGCTGTGTCCTTCGGAGATCGCATTTAAAGGCTGCATACGTCATCAAGGATGTCATATTTAAAAAACATAACCGTAATAAAATTGACTGATATTCATTGTGAGGTGTAAAATACTGTAATTTCTTTCTTACGTTGCAATCTAATGGTTATTTTTCTTAAATGAGACTGCCTCTGTGTCCTCGATGGGACACAGCCATTGTCGAAAAATCTCTCGGCTTCCGTATACCCGAACAAAACGTGTTGATGGGCGTGCTCTTGCTCTTGCTCTGGGTGATGTGTGTGTGCACGCTTATCAGGGAGAAGTGCCTATACAAGGAATTCTGCCCTTTATTACATGATAAAGGGCCATACTAGAAAAAAACTCCCCGAACCCGGAAGTAGTCATTTGGCACAGAAATACTCCGTCATACGTTCAACTCGTGTTTTGAAACTTTGGCTATGTTTAGCAGAGGTGTAAAGTATTTGAGTAAATGTAAATTGTTACTGTACTTAAGTATCATTTTGGCTACTTTGTAGTTGTACTGAGTATCAAAGATATTGGCAACTTTTACTCTCTACTTGACTACATTTTTGAGCAAGTAAATGTACTTTTTACTCCACTACATTTGTGATGTTACAAATTACATTTTTCATGGCAGCTAACTTTTTCTGCAGCAGTTTATTTCTGCTGTAAAGAAGCGATATCGCCATCTAAGTGCATTGAAGGTACTATATAGGTACTGCATTTTGCCTTTACCCCCCCTCCTCTTAAAAGTAATGCATTACTTTACTTAAAGTAATCTGATTACGTAACTCGCGTTACTTGTAATGCGTTACCCCAAACACTGGCTATAATATGCTTCCAGATTCCACTATTGCAAATTAGCTATGGTAGCTAAATTAAACATATAAGAAGTTTATATTTCAACAGTTTCATACTCACAGAGACAGATGGGATGCGTAAATTATCTCCGATCAGTCGATTAAAGTTGGGAAAAGTGCTCCATGCTACATAATTCCCTGCTGTGTCTGTTGCTCCAATCAGAATGATGTCATACTGGAACTGGATGACTGGCTGCTCCTCATATGTGCTCCTCTTCAGCCAGAACCCTGTTCACAGCAACAACCAGAGCCGCTTTATTTTATCCCATTTTTGGGATTTTGGAAATAATTTGTTTGGAATAAAATGCAGCTTACCTTGACTTCTATAGGCCACCAGAAGAGGTGAAATATAAGTGAGGCATAAAACCACACAGACAAACAGTGTTGCTCTCGTGCAAACACTTGTTCTGTATCTTATTAAAGCGGGATGGGCGTACACGTCATAAAAAGCCATTGTTTTTAATATCGCAGTAAATATAAACTTCCATCCAGCAATTCAAAACACCATTTAAACACATGTATATCATTTGAGCTGTGCATGCGTTGACAAATATATGTACTAATAAAGATCAACAAAAGCTTTTTGGCTTAATAGGATTACACTTTTGACAACAAAAAACTTAATAAAGCTCAGTCCAGCAAGAACAACACGCGCACTGATTGTTCCGGTGGCTCAGCGTCGTCAGTTCACCATAGCAACAGCCCGAAACTCAGCCGTGCGCGAAGCACGCGTATAATAATCATTCGATAATTATCTGATTTATGTTAAAAACAAAAACTATGAGTTTAATCATGTGGTTTCTGCAGTCGTAGAGGCGTATTTGCGGCAAATACATGCGAATTCGTGTAGGAAACCCCCCGAATCGACGGAATGGTACGGCCGAGCTTTGACGTAACCTCCCCTGACGGAGCGGACTGTACGCTCCCGCGGTGACGTCATTACGGCTCGTCTGAAGACGAATGTCTGCTGCTGTTGTTGACGTTTTTAGTTTTAACATTTGATTGACTTTAAATCATCAGATATTTTCACTAACAGATCGCTCTTCGAGCAATACCTCTGCAAAAATGAAATGGATGTTTAAAGAGGACCATTCTCTGGGTAATTCATCGAAAATGGCATGTTATTATCAACAACGGCCTGTCAGATACGTGTAATTATTGATCTGTTTGTCAAACCGATGTTTTTATTACGTCAACCTGCTATTTTGATCTAAAAAGACCCAATTTATTCATTTGCTTATGTTAGGCCTGTTGTTTGCTCATCATAACGATTTAATAACGTTAATAAACCGAGATTACACCGTAGTCTGACAGTCTGTCTCTGGTGTTGTTGCTTTTCCTTTCATTTAGCATGTCACTTGTTTATCAACCATATATGACATGCAAATATATTCACATATATCCCAGTCACATGCTTTTGTAATTGTCAGTGTTTAAATATATATATATATATATATATATATATATATATATATATATATATATATATGTATATGTATGTATATATGTATATGTATGTATATATGTATATGTATGTATATATATATATATATATGTATATATATGTATATATGTGTATATATATATATATATATATATATATATGCATATGTATGTATATATATATGTGTGTATGTATATGTATGTAATGATTCAGATGAGTGTGGTGACCAATGAGAATTCAAGTGAGTGCAGTTCATAACACTAATGAATATTAATGATGCAAAGAGCACTGAATGTTGAGCTTGCATGTAGACTGATCGATGTCTTTTCTTTTGCATCTGTCATTTAGAGCACAGGTGTGTGGAGTCAGCCAAAATCCGCAACAAATACCCAGACAGAGTTCCTGTGAGTATACATGT
Source organism: Megalobrama amblycephala (assembly GCF_018812025.1). Lineage (NCBI taxonomy): Eukaryota > Metazoa > Chordata > Actinopteri > Cypriniformes > Xenocyprididae > Megalobrama > Megalobrama amblycephala. The sequence goes on from NC_063058.1 coordinate 7,541,959, forward strand.
GAAAAGTTCAACAATAGCCTTCTTTGTTTTATCATTTACAATGATGTGTGATAGTAACAAAGCGTATCACTGATTTGCATTATTGCATAATTGAGGAAAATCTAGACAACAGCACACACCCTTTCAAATCTAGACAGTGACAGCATTTCCAAACCAAATGTGAACAACACGCGCACTGAGAAACAAGATTTTGATTTTTTTTTTTTGTCTTTGTCATGCAATGATAGATACACATATCAGAGTGTTTCATGGCGCCAATGCACTGAAAGCTGTTTTTCAACGAGCATTAAAGGGTTAGTTCACCCAAAAATGAAAATAATGTCATTTATTACTCACCCTCATGTCGTTCCACACCTGTAAGTCCTTTGTTAATCTTCAGAACACAAATTAAGATATATTTGATGAAATCCGATGGCTCAGTGAGGCCTCCATAGCCAGCAATGACATTTCCTCTCTCAAGATCCATTAATGTACTAAAAACATATTTAAATCAGTTCATGTGAGTACAGTGGTTCAATATTAATATTATAAAACGACAAGAATATTTTTGGTGTGCCAATAAAACAAAATAATGACTTATATAGTGATGGCCGACTTCAAAACACTGCTTCAGGAAGCTTCGGAGCATAATGAATCTTTTGTGTCGAATCAGCGGTTCGAAGTGCCAAAGTCACGTGATTTCAGCAGTTTGGCGGTTTGACACATTATTTTGTATTTTGTAAAACGACACGTAAGTCATTATTTTGTTTTTTTGGCGCACCAAAAATATTTTCGCCGCTTTATAAAATTAATATTGAACCACTGTACTCACATGAACTGATTTAAATATGTTTTTAGTACCTTTATGGATCTTGAGAGAGGAAATGTCTTTGCTGTCAATGCAGGCCTCACTGAGCCAACGGATTTCAACTAAAATATCTTAATTTGTGTTACGAAGTTGAACGAAGGTCTTACAGGTGTGGAACGGCATGAGGGTGAGTAATAAATGACATTATTTTCATTTTTGGGTGAACTAACCCTTTAAACATCAAAGGATCTTACACTGGAAATAAAGATGAATGAAGTAATTAAGCCATATTAAGCACAAGCCCAGAAAATGTGAACTACAGACATAACCTGAAATTAGTGAGTTATTTGCTCTGCCAACACGTTTGTCCTGCTGCCAGTATTCTTGCAATTTAAAGGTTTTTTTTAAATATAATATACATGACTTTTTTATTGTAGTTAATGCAGTTACATTTTAAGATAAGAAACCATAACATATGTAAAAGTTGGGTTCAACAATTCATTTAGTGATGCTTGTAGTTAAGTATATATGATTATGAAAGACACTGGACGGAGGTAAAAAAAAAAAAAAAGGAAAAACAAAATGGATGAAAATACAGTTTTAGAAAACAGTGAACGAACACTGAATGTTTTTGCAGTAACTTGTATTAAATTCCACCATACATAAAGAAAATGACATTAAAGTCCCCCTGTAGTCAATAATTTTATCCTTTAAAACTCATCTTTGATCTCCAAAATGACATTTCAAGTATTTTTCCTGTGAACAAAATTCTTCATGCCTTAAAATAGCTTGACTGTAACTCTACACCCTACAGGAACTATATTCTCATTCCGGAGTAATAATCAAGGAACTTTGCTGCCGTACCATGGGTGCAGCAGGCGCAATGATATTACGCAGCGTCTCTCATAAATGTCTCCATGGTTGCAAGGCACACTCCCTGTGCAAACAGCCGCTGTGTAATATCATTGCGCCTGCTGAACCCATGGTACGGCAGCAAAGTTCCTTGATTATTACGCCGAAATGAGAGTATAGTTCCTAGCCATATCGGCCTAGAAAATCACAACTTTTCATTTTCCGTCGGTCTTAGTACACGATGTAACTACAGAAGAGTCGAGTTTTAAATAGGAAAAATATCGAAACTCTTTGGTCATTTTTGAGCGAGATGCTAACGGTCTAATCAGATTCAATGAACTATGCTAAGCTATGCTGAAAGTGATACCACCAGACCCGGAGATCAGCTGAATGGATTCAAAAACAGTAAAAATCAACTGTTTAACTCTAGGGGAGTTGGAAAATGAGCCTATTTTCAAAAAAATTGAGTGTTCCTTTAAAAACCTGATGTATGTGTTTTCTTTTTATATTTATTGCTAAAATTAGTGTTGAGCTTGACAGACCATCTGAAAAGTGTGTTGCACCATCTATTGTGCTGGAGTGAATTTGCTTTTCATATTCATTTCACTCTTGGTGTGACTAGAATATATTTAAGGGCCAAGCACCGAAGGTGCGTAGTAATCGTTGTAATCGGTAGTTTTCTTATTATTATTATTCCGCTCAGGAAATCTATGGCAGCCCATAGAACCGTATGCGTTGTGAAATTTGGCACACTGATAGAGGCCAGTCTCAACTGTGTCCATAGCAAATTTGGGGTCTCAAACTCAATCCCTCTAGCGCCACCAGCTGTCCAAACTTTCACTCACGTTTATGCTAATAACTAATAACTTTGCACCATATGACGTCATTTTCCATCATGAAAATTTTCCCGCCATTTTGAATTTTCCGAAAAACCTACTTTTTCGAACTCCTCCTAGGGTGTTACTCAGATTTTCACAAAAATTGAACCAGATCATCTTCAGACCATGCTTGCAAAAAGATATCAAAAGCTTTTTGATAGATCCATCCGTTCTCGAAAACTTCACAAATGAATTCGATGATAAGCTTGCAAAATCAGACTTGAGGCTATATCTTCACAACATTTATCGTATTTAGATCAAACTGGGTACACGTCATCACAAGCATGACCTGAGGCAACCTGCAGCGTTTAACTTCTGATGGGTTTGTCCAAAAATCATAAATATGGTCTCGTTAGATTCAGGGCATCATGCTGAGTCGAATAATATCCAATATTCCCATGTCGGCCATTTTGAATTTTGTACTAAAATGCTGTATTTTATGAACGCATTAGCGTATCATCACAAAACTCGGTATGGGTCATCAGCACGATGCCCTGAAGAAGCCTGAGAAGTTTCACACCAGCGCCACCTAGTGTGTTTTTTTTCATATGCTTATATCTTTTGATCTAGTTGACTTATTTTCACAGGAGTCATGTCCTTACTGAGCGTTATTGTTACCTCACTCTGACCATACCACATTAATTTGGTAACAGCACCACCTATTGGTAAATCTTTATAATTGACTGTATATATGATTTTTCAGCTCATTTGCCTACAATGATCTTAATAGGTCTTTAATTGCTCACTGTTGCAGTTGGTCTAGTGCTCCGAGCCATGTTGGCTGGCTTGTTGTGCCGCTTTTTGCTTGGCCCCGTAATTGCTGATTGCAGCTATATTTATTGTTGATTCTGTGTGTGGCAGTCATACCATAAAGTAACTTCACATCACATCATTGCCTCAGGGCTTTATAAATGCATATTCAAAACGTATAATTAAATGTAACTGCTCTTTCTTGTGTTGATCAGGTTATTGTAGAGAAAGTATCTGGTTCACAGATTGTGGACATTGACAAGCGGAAGTATCTGGTCCCATCTGACATCACAGTGGCTCAGTTCATGTGGATCATCAGAAAGCGGATCCAACTGCCTTCTGAAAAAGCCATATTCCTCTTTGTCGACAAAACTGTCCCTCAGTCCAGGTAAAATCATGCTGTATTTATTACAATGATTAATTACTGTTTCTATAAAAAGTTTTCACCCCCTGGACATGCACATGGTTTGTGATTACAGCATCGGTTGCATGAACAGGAAGCAGATGACACAGGAAGCCTCACACTTTAAAGTTAAAAATGTCTGTGCTCAATCTTATGCTAAAAATAAGGTTGATAATGGCAGATCTAACATGAACAAATGAAAAAAGAGCTCTAAGTAACGCCACAAACCACTGAATATCCTTTAAAATACACTCATATCAATAATTAAGAAATGGAAAAGCAGTAAAAGCAGGTTGTCCTCAAAAACTGAGTGACCGTTCAAGAGGCCAGCAAGAGAAAGAGTTACAAGCTTCAACTAGTCAGAGCTTGGCAAAGAGTAGCCACTGTTGCCAAAGATCATATGACATCCAGTTATAGTTTCCCAGAAAATATGTGGGAAAAGAATGAAGCCAGCTAGAAGGTTCTATGATCTGACAAGACCAAAATCACACCTTTTTAGCCATGTCTGGTGTAAACACACCATCAGAAACACACCATGATGGCATTATGTTGTTGTGTTGAGACCCTTGAAGGCTTGTGGGGGCAGACACTGTAAAATACAGAGAAAACCTGATGCAAGACATCTGTGATGCGATTAACAGCATTTGGGCATGATGTCTATTACCACTGAAAATAATTTCAACTCGTCTCAGATTTCTTTATTTATGTATTACAAAATTTATGGTGACGGTAAACTTAAAGTGGAAGGACAACAAGCCAGGTGAAAAACACTGTTTGGAAAATATTTCCACATGACAAAAACTTGACTTTTCATTATATCTATATAAAGCTATATGGAAATTTAATTGAGATGTTTTTACTGAATAATAATAATAATAATAACCATTTACAATCTGAGAAGGGGGTGAAAACTTTTTAGAGGCACAACATTTGCACCCACACATATCATGGCAAACATTCCAGGAAGTAAAGAGGACAATGACGCTCCTGCCGGGCAATTACAGCTGTAGGAATTCAGTTTACTGAAACATCTGCAGGAATCTAGTGTTTCCTCATACACAATGTAGATTAACTTGAAGTACATTCTGAACATGCAGCATTCAAACTAATGAAACTATATACGGCTGTGATTGTGTCCTGTAACTAAAGATATGGCATCGGATTTCATATGAAATGGAAGGAGGCCAAGTGAAATATCTTTCAGTGACGCCGCAGGTCACACCCAACATCCTCCAGTTAAATCCTGAGTAATCTCTATTTACCTCCCCCACCTGCCATCTCAAATACACTCACCTGATATTCTTTAGCTTGGAGGTTACAGCTCACTGAACTTTGACAAAACAGGCTACAGAAGGGAAAAGTAAGAGTTGATTGAGCAATGAATTATTTTCTTTTATAATCTGTTCAGAGGTATTCATTGACATTGGGGCCTCCTCCTTTTGTAATTTTCCTTGCCTATCACTCATTGTGTCAAATATATTTTTGATTTCATTTTTAAAGTGATTTTCACAAAATAGCCGATTACATATCTTTCATTAAGTGCACATAAATTTGTCATGACATGCAACAGAAAAAATAAACATACTTAAAAATATAGTTGCAAGCAGCAATTAAGAGGCCAAGCATGACAAAAGCAAACAAGGAAGCTGGCATCAGACCAACAATGTCATAATGGACTGTGATAGCAACTGCTGACGAAGACACTGCTTGCCAATTTGCCAATCATGTTTTGTTCAATTATACTGCCACCAAGTGGTGCAGTCCCACCACTTTTTTGTGTGTCCTCAGAGTGCCTCCATAAACAAGCGTGTCACATTTGGTGAAAATATCTCATTTCGTTTAGGAGTTAAAGACATTTATATGTATGAACACATAAAAAAAAACATTGATTGCATTTTTTTTGCCGCTTTCAAAAAGTTTGACATTTAGCCATTAGCATAAAGTCAATGACCTATGTTTCGGATTTTCCTACGGTTGTTTCGTCTCAATCGGACTAACGGTTTCTAAGATATTTGCGAATGTTGTTTATACGCTAAATCACAATGTTGCACTAACCATAAGGCGAAACCTAGCATGTTTGGTATCGTTGGACTCGGCAAGGATTCAGCAATCTAAGGAGATGACTGCTGTGAAAATAAGTCAACCACATTCAAAGTTATATAAGCATGTAAATATTTCTAGGGATGCACCGATACCAGTATCGGTATTGGCCCGATACCAAGCTCGTGTACTTGTACTCGTAAAAATACCCCCGATACCAAAGACCGATACCTCACGTGACAAAATTTTCAGTGCACAGAGACACCGGCGGCAGCAGCAGAAACAATGTCAGCCTCAGAGGAGTGGAAATATAATGATGACAACACACATTGCGAACTGCATGCTTTCAGTCACAATTCGTTATCGATTAGTGAAGGCGGGATAGGCGGAATCGTGCTGAATGACACAGACCAGAAGCACGCTCTCTTTCTTGCTCTCTCTTGCACACACAGTTGTTAAAAAGTCCATCATGTGGAGTATCTCACGTAAATACAGACGGTTATGGCTTAAGTCGGCGTAAACATTTGGGAGAAAACAGGATATGTGTCAGTATCCATGGATTCGGTCTTAAAGGGACCGTAGCCTATATTTGTCACAGTAAATAAATGTATACATGGTAAATAAACCTACTGTATCTGAAAAAAAAAGTTTATTTAATTTGTATCTTTATAGTATTTGTTGTATTGTTTGTAATTTGTAAATTTCTTTTTATATAACAAAAATTATATATATTAGTAATTATGCCCTTAGAAGGTTATTGGACACTGTGAAATTTTTGTTCTTTAAGTTTGTGACAAGCACTTAAAAATTATTACTTTTTTCATTGGAGTAATAATAAAGAAGCTGTCCTACATTCATTAGTCTCACTGTATTGTGCTTAGAACACTGCAACATCACCAAAAAAAAAAAAAAAAAGAGAACGAGAGAGAGAAATTAATAAACGTATAGACCTTATGTAGTCCCGCCCCTTTTCAGCATTGCGCTCGTTGTCTTTTGACTTCCGGTTTGTATTTACAGCGCGATCTTACATTTATGAATGAACTGCTCGTTTTAAAATCTTCCCGATCTACTGACATTTGTTAAGACATATGCTTTAAACAACAATGCTCATGATAATTTTCATTAACTCTACAACAAGTAAATCCACTTAACCAACTAATTATTCTTTGACAGCGATGCCATAGAAATGTACAGAGCTACCGCAAAACGGAAGTTCAAAGACAATTTTATAAAGATGGCGGCGTGCTTCTTTCTCTGGTAAATAAGGTCTATAGGCATCGGTATCGGTACTCGTACTCGGTCCTTAAAAAATGTTATCGGTGCATTCCTAGTAATGATGTGTTCATGCATTCGTAAAATACAGCATTTTTGCAAAATTAAAAATGGCCAACGCCTAAAACGGCTGATATGGGAATATTGGATATCATTCGACTTGGCATGACACCCCGAATCTAACAAGATCACTTTTATGACAAACCTTTCAGAAGTTATAAGCAAAAATAGCCATTTTTCGTATTTCCGAACCAGTAGGTGGAGCTGCGCCGAAATGCAGCATGTCATGTCAGGTCATGTCAGTTTTGTTTAAATACGATAAAGTGTTGAGGAGATACAGCCTTGCGTCTATTTTTGCAAACGCTACGTGAAATTCATTTGCACGTTTTTCGGAAACGGTTTGACAAATCAACTTGAATTGAACTTTTTGTCGCCATTGTCTGAAGATGATCTGGTTCAAATTTTGTGAAAATCAGAGCAACAGCCTAGGAGTTCGAAAAAGTATTTTTTTTTTTATAGCAAAATTCAAAATGGTGGGAACATTTTCATGAAGGAAAATTCAATTTCGTTTCTAGCCCAAGAGTTCAAAAGTTATTAGCATAAACATGAGTGAGAATTTGGACAGGTGGTGGAGCTAGAGGGATTGAGCTAGAGTTTCCAAATGAGCTGTGGTTAATGTTGAGACTTATCTATCAGTGTGCCAAATTTCTTAAGTTTCCCGCAAATGGTGCTATAGGCTGCCATAGACTCCCAGAGTGGAAGAAAAAGAAGAAGAACGGTTACAATAGTTGCCTACACACCTTCGATGCTTGGCCTCTAATGAAATACAAAAATCTATATGTAACTAAACACTGGAACTCAGTGGAGCCAGTGTTATGCTCTTTAACCTATAACTTTTGGTTCTTTAACCCAATAAATCATGAAATAGGAAAAGAGAAACTTCAAGATGAAAGTTGACTATAGTAACAGACTATTGTAATGACAATCCTCATATTCATAGTTATGTTTTCTTAAATTTAATACATTCATCTGTTTGGATAAAAGTATGTCAAAACATGATCTACATTCTGGTTTCAGTCTGACTATGGGGCAGCTCTACGAAAAAGAAAAAGACGAGGACGGCTTTTTGTACGTGGCCTACAGTGGAGAGAACACATTTGGATATTGAGATCCCCTGCATCACCCCCGGCTGTGCAACACTTCACTCCCGTTTCTTTTGGACTAGCTCGATTGTTCTGTGGTTGGAAACAGGATCGACTCATCTGTGAAATAATCCCATAGCAGATGTGTTTGTACCTCTATTGTCACCTGTCATATTGTGCTCTGAAAGAGATTGACTCCATTAGTGATTTTTCTTCTTTTGGTGAATGGTGTTGCAGTATTATTACAGACGCTTAATCTTGACACTGAGAATATATAGTAACTTTTAATGTTTTAATTTATCTGTATTTCCCCCTGTAAATTATGTATTTAAGATAATTGAACGGTAAGGTAGCTGGATGACCTAACCAATAAAAACCAAAATCAAAAAAAAAAAAAAAAAAACAATCGTCAAGATGATTTATTGACAAATACCTACCACTATCCTAAAGGGATCGTTTTCAAAAATTCAATCATTTACTTACCCTCATGACTTTCTTCTGTGGAATATATTTTGAAAGGCAATGGAGTCCAAGCAACATTGGACCCAATTAACTTCTATAGTATAGAGAAAATGTATAGATATTGTATTAAAAAAAAATAAAAGAAAATATCTTGTTTGGTTCCACAGAAGTCAGTCAGTCATACAGGTTTGGAATAAGTAACTGACAGAAGTTCCATTTTTGTTTGAACCTTCCTTTTAGTAATAAAACTACAAACCTATACAAAATGAATGCACTTTAAACTTCAGCAAAGTTCACCCGATAATGAAAACTCACCTGTTGTTATTCTAAACCCATATTTGCAGAATGTACAAGCTACTCTTTCTCATACCACTAATGCACTTCATGACCAGGGGCTTTCAATCTACAAATAAGTACTATGAAAGTGTCATACGATACAATAGTTTTTCACTTAAATTGGATAATGAAAAATATCCCATATTTTACTCACCCTCAAGCCATACTAGGTGTATATGATCTTCTTTCAGTCAAACACAATCTGAGTTACATTTAAAACACATTCTGGCTCTTGGGAGTGAATAGTAATCAAGATTGCGAAGCCCAAAAAAGCGCATCCGTCCATCATAAAAATAATCCATACGACTCCAGGGATTAATAAAGGCCTTTTGAAGTGAAGTGTTTTTGTAAGAAAATATCCATATTTATAACTTTATAGACTATAATCACTAGCTTCTGGTAACGGCCGTACACGCGTTCATGAGAGTCGAGTTGTATGACATAAGATGTAGGAGTATCATAAGCAGTGTTGCCTAGTCCGCGGTTTTCCCGTGGAATTGGGCTACTTTTACACGGTTGCCGCAGGTTGTTTTTCATGTCCGCGGGTTGAATCGACCCAAATAACGTGATATTTAGTTCCTGGAATGCGAATTTTACCAGGGGAGCCCCACCAAAAATGAGAATTCTACCCCCCGGAATGCGATTTTTACCGTGTGACCCCCCTGAAATGCCATTAGGCTAGTTTTGGGATAGTTTTGAGAAGCAATTGGGCGGGTTTTGTTGTGAAAACCTGGTGACCAACAGACTTTTTTCTGGATCTTCACGAGGTGATTGGAGCTATAATTTCTACATTTCCATAATTGTTTATTTCACATCGAAATGAGTTTGGGCGGGACCTTGATATCGCGGCTCCACTTCGTGCTCACTACTGCGCAAACTCAGGCTCCACGTTCACTATGCGCAGACTCCAGACTCAATATGTCAGCGCCATATTGGCACACTGGCGGCTTCACTTACTACAGTGGAAGAGATTGAAGGTGCATCATCCATATATTTTTTTACAGTCTATGATTAAAACAAATAGGGTTGTGCAACAAACTCCTCTTATATCGAAATCCTCAGACATTTCTCTAAAAATTCTTGTTTTAGACTAAATTCTCGTTTTTCTAATTTGTGTCGGTGTTTTGTTTTGCTCTATCTTTGTCAATAAAGTGGAAAGAAGAAAGATGCGGCTCTTTAGTAAGTTTTATTTGTCTACATTCTTCACAGCTCTCCATTCTTTTCGCCACTTATAGCTAGTAAAGCAGTGAAAACTTGCATCGCTTGTTGCATATCGACTGAAAATTACAACCAAATGCCGCACAATGTGGCATTGTATATTATCAAAGACTACAGAATAACACAAGACGCGTCACTCGTATTACTCTGAATGGGAGAAAGTGCAACGCGCAAAATGGTGGAATAAGTCCCGGCTTCTAAATAAGAGCCAATCGCGTCACTGCAGCGGCCGTTGGAAGCTCCGGTTTCTATAGAAACAGGCAGACTCGCGCCTCTGAAATGAGGCACAAGAGACGCGTATTTAGGACTGCGCATGCGCATTAGGTCGTTCCAGCCTGAAAAATAGTTTTTTGTCATGATTTGAGCGTTTAGAAACAAAATTTATTAGACAGTTGTCAGATTTCATTGGTGATTTCAAATATGAAATTTAAATCGAAAACTTGACAAACAGCTTTAGAGAATTTGATGTTTCCTCATTCAAAGACATAGGCTGCACTTGGATGCCCAAGAGGCGTTTCAAAGATGGCCGCCGAGTGAAATGGCTTGTTTTAAAGGGACTTTGATATTATATTCCCAGTTGTGTTGCAGTAAAAATAGCAACAGGGCAGCGTCAGTAGCTCACAGAGTGCAACCATTTGACGTCAACGACGTAGAACGCTCTGTGCACCTAAACAAAATGCCGCCCCCCGTTGTCCAAATAAAACGATGTGGATTTTAAATAATATATATTTTTTCCATGGGTTTTCTACATATTTCAGTAAGATACATCATTTACGTTATATTAAGCCATACAGAAACAGACAGCCTATATATTAAAACTGTTGGAAATCTCAGAAGCGAAGACCAGGAGACTTGGATGTATCTTCAGCAGGATTCTTTATTGAGAACATGTGCTGTTGGTAGTTGCAGTCATCAAGTCTAACTAAGATAGTGTACATTGAAGTTTATATACATTTTAGTGGGCAGTGCTTAGGGATAGAGACAAAGCACCAGGCAGACGACCTTAAACAAAGAATGCAAATGAAGTATCCAGGTATAGGAACCCGCCCCAGACTCTAGAGTGTCGCAAGTCCTAATCCAATCAGCATACCTATTCAAAGAATGGGACAGGGGCTCCAAGAGCCATTAATGTCAAAAGGTGAGAATCTCAGTAATCTGACTCATTAGACATACAATAAAGAGAACAGGAACTGGCAGAAAACTCTTGCTGGAAACTTTGCTAAACAGAATCATTCATCTGATGTCATCATCTTTACCTTAAAATACAATGTACTTCACCTTAGTATTTCATGTGAGGTTATGTCAGGATGTAGTATCAACAGATCTTAAACGGATTCTTAAATTTGTAATCCCACAAGACCTGCTGTATCACACTATATAATGTTACACATTGGATGTTGTTCCCCCAACAGTAAACCAAACATTCACTTAAGATATAACAGATAATGTTTGCGTGAATACTCATCAAGTGTATCGGGATTGCGCGCCGAGGCATCTTTGTGCGCGCTCTTCAGGTCTGTCAGTTAGCAAGATCGTTTTGTTTACATCAGCATGAGTTTGAAAATCACATTTCATTGGTTCAGACTCATGCCATCGAGAATTCGCTATGAATATTCACAAAGTTGGAATGCTGCATTTTACAACAATACAAAACTTGTTGTGCTGATAGGAAGCGCCAGAAGCGAGCAGAGAAAAACGGCATTTTTCATGGAAAAATTAAAGGTACTCCTCTCAGAAAACGAACAAATAAAGATGCTTTTAGATGTTTAATTGCTATTTCCAGCATTTGGATTACTAGACGAAGGCTTAATGAACTCATTTTTGTGAAAACCTCAATTTCGACTAAGATTGACATTTTTCACTTATTTTGCCTGTAGCTCGAATTTAACTTGTGCGCATTCCCACTCATTTTGACTGCACGGGTCACATATAACTCTGATTGTGTTTGACTAAAAGAGTCATATGCACATGGGATAGCATGAGGGTGAGTAAATCATGGGATCATTTTCATTTTTGGGTGAACTATCATTTTAAAATTTTCCCCTCTGTCGCAGCACATTCAAACTTGGTTGGTCACAAAACATGGTGTTTGGCATCAATGATATTAATGAGATTTGAGAGCTGTTTTGGTTTATAGCCCCTGATCACTACATGCTTTTGATATATGGAAAAGAACAGTGTGAGCCTGCTAAACATCTTGTAAATGTTGATAGAAATGAAGAGAAGCATATAAGATACAAAGTCATACAGGTTTGTATTGAGAATCCGGGTAAGTAATGATGTCAGAATCTTTAATTTAGGGTGAACTCACTTTTATGTAGTATTTACAAAAAACGGAAGAGAAATACAATCGATTTTATTACATATATAAAAGTGAAGAGTGCTGAAACCTAAAGTACAAGATCCAGCTTCTTTTCATGTGATTCATTCAGGACACTGGTATGGTAACATGTCCAGTCCGCTAATGAAACAGCAGCAGTTCTCGTGGGCTGCGGGGCCATAGCGGGAAGGCCTGCAGTCGCAGCTGTGTCCAGGCCTGCTGATACGTCTCTGCAGCCTGCTTGTAGTCCCAGTATGTCCTCAAATCTTTTCCACTTCAGCAAGCAAAGAGAAGAAACAAACACATCGATCAGACACAACAGATACACAAACAACACCTGCGCACTGTAGGGAGCGCGCATGAGATGTCAGAGGTCAACGTGACTTTGAGGACAGGCATGCGTGGCATCACATTTCTGTTTCAAACACACAATCTAAGGCTAGAAACAAACTTTACACAAGTTTGCAAACAAACACAAATGGCTGACTCTGGTTTAAAAAAACTGGTATATGAATGACAGCTTTAAACTTTGACACTAAATACAACAAAAATAAGTCAAAAACAGCGATTAATAGCATTGTCTAACTAGACATGTCGCTATGTAAATTGATACTTAACGCCACACAAACAATAACACGCCTTGAGAGTTTGTGTAGCCTATTAAAATACAATTAAAATTTCCCACAAATTTCAAGATGAGGAAGCAGAAAAAGCCCTGTATGAGTTTTTGTGAGTTAAGCTGTTTTTTTTTTCCTGAATACCAGGATAATTATAGATGTGATTGAATATATTCAACATTTCAATGAACAAAATAATTGTTGCTATTTTCAAAATCCCAGAATATATCAAGAAATAATTTTTCTTCAGTATTGTACCCAAGTTCCAATACCGCTCCGAAACGGTATTAGGGGTATTGGGGCAGGTGTAGAGCTGCACGATTAAAGGGTTAGTTCACCCAAAAATGAAAATAATGTCATTTATTACTCACCCTCATGTCGTTCTACACCTGTAAGACCTTCGTTCATCTTCAGAACACAAATTAAGATATTATTGATGAAATCCGATGGCTCAGTGAGGCCTCTATTGAGAGCAAAGCCATTCAAACTCTCAAGGTCCATAAAGGTACTAAAAATATATTTGAAACAGTTCATGTGGGTTCAGTGGTTCTACCTTAATATTTTAAAGTGACAAGAATACGTTTTGTGCGCCAAAAAAACAAAATAACGACTTTTGAACAATATCTATATGGGCCGATTTCAAAACATTGTTTCAGAGCTTTACGAATCGAATCAGTGAATCGGAGCACCAAAGTCACGTGATTTCAGCAGTTTAGCCGTTTGATAGAAGATCCAAATCACTAATTCGAAACAAAAGATTCATAAAGCTCAGAAGCTTCATGAAGCAGTGTTCTGAAATCGGCCATCACTAAATGTGACCCGATCTGGCGAAATGAGTCGGAAGTCGCAACGTTCTATTTTAAGATATGGGCCGATAATGTGGAAAAACAATGAAAAAATCGATTTTTTTTTAAAGCTAATTTCAAAGAACAGACTTTCAAAAATAATCTCCCAAAGTTTCGTAGTCCAGATAATTGAGTAAAGGTATTTAAATGGCTATTAAATTTGACATGGTTTTACTAAATTCGCTGGAAATGAACTTCTCAACTCCTCTCGTCACTTATGAGCATTTCCCGGTATCCCCTGAAACGTCATTATCTCTGCTCTAAAAATATGGTGTTACACGTTGTATAGAACCAATCAAAAAGCTTAGAAATGTAAACACACTGACCTAAACGCTGATTTTTAACAATGGGAAGCCCCGTTTCGACTGACAGGCACGCGATCGGTCCAGCCATCCTCCTGTCAGACTAGCGCGCCTTATAAAATAAAACTCCCATTTGCGTGTCTCTCTTTAAAAGCCAATAAAAATTGAATCCATATAGGTAGCACAAAAATTCTTTTTGCATACAAAACCAAAGACTTTAAACTTTCATATCAAGCCTCCAACATGCTTCTGTTGCGTTGTTTTCACCCTCTAATGAGTCTGAGAAATATGCGTTTACAACAAAAATAGCACAGCAGCTAACTGAATACAAGTATGTATTTCACGTGCTCATAACTTCATGAAAAATGCACAGATCATAAAAATCGCACATCAATGTTTAAAGCAGATTCTCAAGATTAAAATGAATCCAAAATCAATATAATATATTGCGTTGATCACAAGATATTACTCACGAAATGATTTAACATACTTGGCTAAAAACATGTCTCTCATCTCTCCGGGATGCAGTGTGTATCCAATGTTCCCGGACCCATCCATGTTCGTTTTCCAACGTGGAATAACACATAATAGATATCATTTTAAAGCTTAGAATCTCATCTTTTTAATGCATCTAACCATTTTGAAAAACTCCTAACGAATGCTGAGAAGCACCTCTAAACCGGAGTTTACCGCCCGTTGGCGCCACCTGGCTGCGGAAAAAATGAACAACAATTTTTCAAACTATTCTTTATAATATCACCACGAAATTTGAACCAGATGCAGCTCACATATAGGAGAGCATCACCAAAAAAGAATTTTTTAGCGATCTTATTGTGTTCCTGAGTTATTCCATGTCAAATAAAAAAAGAAAATTTATTTTTAAAAAATTATATATATTTTTTGTCTTTTATCAGCTGTTTGTCAGCAAGATAATGTCCAAATGTAATGTAATTTATATTTTCTTAAATTTTAAAATAGTTTCTATCAAATGATACCTATCTTTTGACTCTCCTTGCTAGAGTTTTGGAGTTATGAGTCTTTACTTTTGTGTGTGTCGCTCAGAAAAAAAAAAAAAAAAAAGAACTCTAAAAAAGCCTTCAGGTCTTAAAGGGTTAATTCAAATAAATACTTTCAAATAATTTGAGCTTCAGCCTGGTTTAATAGCATTTATATATATATAAATGTCTTTGGTCAAATTAAGCTGTAAAATAAATAGTTTATCCCTTTAAATGCAATGGATTTTGAAAGATATCAACAAAAAAACGGGCAAAAAACTTTAAAAGCGATTTTCTCAGGTTTTCAATTGGAAAAAGAGGGCAGACGACCATAATTAAAATGGGTATATCCATTTAAAACCATTCAAGGTATGACTTTGACTAGGATATCATTTTAAAGCTTATTGTCTCATCTTTCCATTGATACCAAAATCTCAATTTTGAAATTTGGGTCACTGTGACTCATTTTGCTGGATCAGGTCACAAATATTGTCATTATTTTGTTTTTTTGGCGCACAAAAAGTATTCTTGTGGCTTTATAATATTGAGGTAGAACCACTGTACTCACATGAACTGATTCAAATATGTTTTTAGTACCTTTATGGACATTGAGAGTTTGAATGGCTTTGCTCTCAATAGAGGCCTCACTGAGCCATCGGATTTCCTCAACAATATCTTAATTTGTGTTCTGAAGATGAACGAAGGTCTTACGGGTGTAGAACGACATGAGAGTGAGTAATAAATGATATTATTTTCATTTTTTGGGTGAACTAACCCTTTAATTGTAAAAAGATCGCAATCTTGATTCAAACACCTATGAGATCTTATTTTATTAATAACAATGATTCGCCCGTCTCTATTTAATTTTTGACAAAATCATATCGGAACATTCAAATCTGTGTTTGTGCTGTCGCGGTGAGCCAGAGAGAGCAGTTTTGAACCACACAGTATTTTATATTACAATATTTTTGTGTTACAAATATTCAAATGATCATAGAAGTACTGAGATAAAAGTTTAAAGTGGATATAAACACTGATGTCTATGATGGCGATCAAAATAGAGCAAACCACCTTTTGAAACTAACTTGGCGCTTCAAATAACGGTTGTATCAGATACATCTTATGCCACTAGTTGGTGACAAGTGACAAGTCACTGAATCATTTATTCAAAAGATTCGTTCAAAAACACTGATTCATCCAGTAATGAAACAGGTAGCCTATTTATTATTGAGTCATTGAATTCATTCAAAGCCATTTTTTTAAATAACTTAAACATTTGAGGTCAGAAAGGTAGTAAAGACAAAAAAATATATTTTTACCACTTTATTTACAAAAATACTGTTCTGCATGACAGGATCACAACGCATGGGTTTTGTGTTCACACGAGAGCTGACATGTGAACACTTTGGATAGTATTATTTTGTAAAAAAAAGTGTTAAAGTTTTAAAATGCAAACTAGTGGTATGGTATGTTTTTTTTGTGCAAATAAAGCACTTGCATTGCTTCATAAAACTGAGGTTAAACCACTGGAGTCACATGGAGTACTTCAATGATGATTTTACTACCTTTCTGGACCTTGAAATTGGTAGTTGTGTTGGATCTCTATGGACAGAAACCTCTCGTATTTCATTAAAAAGATCTCGACACGAGGGTGTGTAATTAATGACGGAATTTTCATTTTTCGGTGAACTAACCATTTAATGCCACCTACTGCAAAAATATACTTGTACTGTGATATGAATTTCACTTTGACACATTACGGAGCACAACAACATACAAAACTTGGTAGAAGCATTTCTGTTTGAGGGTCTATTAATGCTGCAAGTCAGTCTCAAAGTAAAATCTGAATAATTTTGCTAACAAGATGGTGAAAGTGCACAAATTTTTTTGCACATGGAGTGCATATAGATCTGTGTGTCCTGGGATTTCTGTGGATGGATTATTGTTCTTTGCTCTTGTGCGAGTCTGTCAGCGGTGTAACGAGAGCTGGATTCTGGGCAGGATCACTTCAAAGATACGAGAACCCCGAACAGAAGAACACTGTTCCCTCAGGTCAACAACTAACAAAGATCTACTGTTCAATAATCATGCTGCTTTACAAGAATAAAACACACCTGTTATTAGATACATAACACAAATGAACAAAAAATATGTAATTTTACACCGCGATTCAGTATTCTAAAACCAAAGAGAGTAATGAATCTGATCACCAAGATTTATGTCAATATTGATTTATTGAGAGCCTTGGGCTAGTTTTTACATGGGAAATGTACCCATGAGTCAAGAGTCTTATTACACACATGCTTGTTTTCTCTATAGCGGTTTCTATGTTGGTTTCATGTTTGTGATTGATGTCATCCAATCTAAAATATCATATTTTAGTAATAACTGTAGGCTAAGCATAGGGACAATAAAAAACACACCTAGGGATATATGTGTCTATAAATGTCAGGTTGGGGAAAGTCACTTTTTAAATTTTATGATTTATTATTAATTATTAATTAACCTAATTAATTAACCCTGATGCCCAATGTATGCTTCATTTTTTAGTATGCTTCGTTTTGAGCAATCTCTCGCCACAAGTTACAACCCATGTAAATATCTTGAGTTGTACAAATGAGGGTACTTTCTAAACTCTTCACACAATCTATCGTTCATTGTCGCTGTAGCTTGCATGTGTTCCGGTGTGGTGAGAAATCATGCCCCCCCCCCCAGGAATCGGGTCTCCTTTGGGACCCCAAGTGATCCCATTCAACAGACTTTTAGGTAGTATTTTTAGCACCTGATTACAATACCTGCAAAATCTCGTTATGATTTATATTGCTTAAAATGCGTTATAATGACCATTAATATCTTTGAAATTACATTATTATACTAGTATATAACTGAAGCTATAGGTTGTGAAATCAAGCACTTCTCGTTCTTACTGTTTTTAGTAAGTTTATGTACTAGCATAGCATAATCTAGGCCTACCCTATTAGCCTGCTTCCTAACTTATATTATATTAGGTATGTTTTTTGCTTCCAATTTAGTTCCCAATTACATGTTTCAAATTAATGTTTGTGTGTACTTAGCATGACAATTGATTACAAATTTATTATAGTATTATTATATACCACATTGCTATTATTGTGTAAAATTAATATTAAATTACTTTTACAGAACATTGTATGTTGCAACAATCCTTATCCTTATAAAAAACATTTTTAGGCATGGTTGTGTTTCCAGTTTGTTTAATTATGCAATACATATAGGTGATTTTTCCCCCCAAACCAGTTCAGCGCCTGGAGCCGATTCTAAACATTTCATTGGCCTTATCAATCACAGTAACGATTGCCTACACCCAGCCCTGATCCCTAAACCTACCCATCACTGTAACCTCAGCCAATGAAATTGGTTGCAGGGCGGGGATTTCCGCTAAACCGTTTCGTGAAAAAAAAAAAATCATGTGATTTCTCATACCTCAGGGATGACGTGTTTTTGTATGCAAAACCCGGAAGCGAGTTAGCATTTTAGGACTTCCGGTTCCATCGTCCTAAAGTCAATGGGTTTTTTGAATGGGTTTTTGCTAAATTGCATGAAATAAGGTCTGTAGTTAAGCCTGTAAATATTTTCACGTTTTGATCTATGACATAAAACACACCAGTTATAACCCGCTTGTGATTTTTTAAACCTTTATTGCATCTTAAAAACGGCGGTTGCTAACAAGTTGCTAAAAGGGACTACTTCCTTTGGCGAGGACTTTAGACGTCATCATGACAAACAGAGCATTTGGACAGCATTTCTCATGAAAAAGTGGATAAGTATTCATACACAGCGCAGATCATAATCAGCAAGCATGTTTTTAAATAAAGTTGTTTTTTAAATAAAGTTTGAGGAAGCTCGGTGGTGATGACGTAGTCCGTTTATAGCATACTGTTAGCTTTTTATGTCTAACGACTTTATTTAGGCTTCAAAATGTATAAATGCTGTGTTAAAGATTATCTTGATAGACAAAACGTGTAAGTGTCATAACCATTTGTTAAACAGCTTATTTTTTGCGATTTTCCAAAAGTCTATGGGAAAAATGCATTGGCTTTCGATCGAGGGAACCTGTGAAGCGCTAACATCCGGGTTGGCCTAAAAAAACACGTCATCTCTGAGGTACTCTATTGGTCTGTTCTGTTTATGCAGTTTTTCTTCAACTACCTTGTGAATTGACACATTTGTGGATAAACTAATTACTGCAAAAAAATTTAATTTGCATGCGTACTCTTCTGATGATGAAATACGCATCACGCGGACTGTACGCTGACCCTCACGTACGCTTAAAAAGTGAAGTATACTTTGGGCTTCACCTCACAGTGTGACAACATGTTGGTTCGTTTGTGTTCATTGAACTGTATTTTCTTGTTCGAAAGCTTTTCGTAGACAACACTACAAAATAGAGGAAGTCAAGTCACATTTATTTATATAGCACTTTATATAATTATACATGGTTTCAAAGCAATTTTAGATTAATAAACGAAAATAATGTTAATGTTGCACAATTCATCAAATATGAAAAATTCAATTTCAGCTGTAAAGCAGCTCTATAGAAGACAATAGTGTCATAACTCAAGTCAGTTCAGTGTTGATTCAGTTTTATATTGAACAGAACTTAATCAACATCGTACTGACCTCAGCTGAACACTGACACTATTGTCTTTTTTGAACTCTGTTTGCATCGATGAATCATTGTTTTCCTGTTCATCCTGTTAAGCTGCTTTAAAACAGTATGTAAAACTCTATATAAAAAAAAGGTGATTTGACTTGAGAGTGAAACTATTCCAGGTCTCTCCTGTATTAAAACACTCACCAGATTGACTCTGGAAGATGAGAGTCTTCAGTTGCTGCCACCAGTTTCAGAAACGAATGAAAGAGCTCCACTTTACTGATTAAAGATCTACACGTGGAGAAATATGAAACAAAATAAGCCTGAGCTCAGAGCTGGTTATTGTGGTGACTGAAAGTTTTGTGATGATACTGCCAACTCATAAAGTAGCATTAACAAGGCTTTATTATGAATACAAACCACAAATCTGTGTGAGTCATGAATATGTTATTCTTAGAATGTAAATTATTGTTTGTCATGAGATTACCTTGCTTGCACTGTGCCCAAAGCTTTTTTCGTCACTCCCTGTTTATAGCCATTAGCAGTGACATCTAGAGGCTGCTGGGACACTGCAGACCAGCTGATGGCTGCAAGAACATTCATTAAAGTCCACTATAAGGAGAAAAATCCTGAAATGTTTTCATCAAAAACCTTAATTTCTTTTCCACTGAAGAAAGAAAGACATGAAAATCTTGGATGACATGGGGGTGAGTAAATTATCAGGAAATTTTCATTTGAAAGTGAACTAATCCTTTAAGGAAAACATTCCAGGATTTTTCTCCATATAGAGAATTTCACTGGGTTTCAACAGGTTGAAGGTCCAAATGTCAGTTTCAGTGCAGCTTCAAAGGGCTCTACACGATCTCAGAGGAGGAATAAGTGTCTTATCTAGAGAAACGATTTGTCATTTTCTAAAAAATAATAAAAATTTATACACTTTTTAACCACAAACGCCCGTTTTGCACTAGCATCCACGACTTCACACATTACGTAATCACGTTGGAAACGTGACGTAGGCGGAAGTAGCAATCCAGTGTCTACAAAGAGAAGACCAAGTCAAACGGCCTTTAAAAAAAAAAAAAAAAAAATTTTTCAGACAAGAGTTTTTCGGTACTTCTGCCGATGTCACATGGACCATTCCAACGTGACTACATAATGCTGAAGTCGTGGATGCATTTTTTTTTTTTTGTAGAAAATGGCAGATCATTTCTCTAGGTAAGTCCCTTATTCCTCGTCTGGGATAATGTATAACACTTTGAAGCTGCACCGAAACTGACATTTGGACCTTCAACTCGTTGGTAGCCGTTGAAGTCCACTATATGGAGAAAAATCCTGGAATGTTTTCCTCAAAACCTTAATTTCTTTTTGACTGAAAAAAGAAAGACATAAACATCTTGGATGACATAGGGGTGAGTAAGTTATCAGGAAATTTTAATTCTGGAATGAACTAATAAAAAATTATTAGTTAAATTATTAAACTAATAAAAAATTACTATTAAAGTGTGAGAATTAAACTGCGCAAGTCAATGAAAGCATGCAGCTCTGACAAACCATTAAAAAACATTTTCATTTAATTTCATGAACATTTTTATCAATCATGCACCTTTATTTTCATTAAAAGGGCTTATTTCTGCTAGTGAGCCTCATTTTGTAAATTAATTTAGACAAGAGCAAACTGGGTGCTGGTAAGACGCCGGTACAGACGGTTCCTGCTCAGCCAGAATCACACCACAATGACGTCATTTTTGCCATGCACACCTTCATGCTTGTGATTAAAGGATTAGTTCACTTTAAAATGAAAGATTTACTCCCCCTCAAGCCATCCTAGGTGTTTATACATTTCTTCTTTTTGATGAACATAATCTAACTTAATATAACCCAGATTGTGTTCATCAGAAAGAAGAAAGTCATATACACCTAGCATGGCTTGAGGGTGAGTAAAGATTGGGCTAATTTTCATTTTAAAGTGAACTAATCCTTTAATGACTTCATGACAAAAACGTTGCCAACTCCTGCACCAGATCATTAACCCTCTGGAGTCTGAGGATTTTCGGAGCCCTGGAGAAGTTTTGACATGCCCTGACATTTGTGCTTTTTTCAGTTGTTCATAAACATATTAATGGAAAAAGTGTCATTACACTGTATTCAGCACAAACTAGGCTACAATAATATGTGAGGTACATGTTTGTTTTTTTGAAGGAATAACATTTATGCGTGGTTATTGAAAAAACAAAAAACTTAAGTCATTGAAATAAAGCCAAAAAAATTATATTAAATCTGTTCACAAGACTTCTGGGTACTGGAGGTTGTAGACTAGAGTTTTTGCTTCAAAATGATGTAAAAAATATCCTGCCTACTCGTTCATATAAAACAATATATTGATTTAGTTTTTGTAAGACACTTTTTGTCAACAAACACAGTATGTGTGGAGGCGTGAATCATCATGAATAATGAGGTATTTCACACCTGAGAAGACAAAAGATTCGCATAATGACCTTTAATGACCTGCATATTAATGAGCTCTTTCAGTCAGGTAGGCTGTGAAAAAACCCTCTGTGATCATGTCTCAAGCTCATCATGGTGTATATCAAACATACAGAAAAAACAGCAATACTGTGAAATATTATTACAATTTAAAATAATGGTATTCTATTATATACTTTAAAATATAATGTATTTCTGTGATGCAAAGTGTCTGAACAATTATGTTACCTCTATGGCATTTCATATAGCCTTTTAGCTTAAAAGCATGCACATTTGGAGAAATATTAATGGATTCTCATATGTTTATGTCAATTTTCTATACAGAGGAGTAATATTTATTCAGTATTTATTGTCATCACTATGAGCGCTGGATACTGTGTTTTCAATTCATACTTGCAGCCGGAGGGCGAACAACTAATCTAGGCCTTACTGTACAATATCTGCAAAGAAAATAAATTAAACTGATAGTTAATTTAAATAATAACAGATCAAAAAGGGCCAATCACTACTGTGTGTGGGCACTTCTGACTGAAAATGATTATTCTGCTGAACTTGAGGAGATTTTTGATGTTCTGTGTGATGGTAATTATTTTTCATAAATACATTTTTTCCTTTTTTGCCAACTAAAAAAAATTATCTACAGTGGCAGTAAGATCTATTTTTGTAGGACAAACCCCAGAAACTAGTTTGCATTTTAGCACTTCCATTTCCATCGTCTCAAGTCAATTGTTTTTTTGTTTTTTTTTTGTTTGCCGAAAAAAATGTTTGGCATTAATAGTCTTATTTCTGAAATATTCTCATACAGTCTTTTCTTCCCTGTTGCTCTCAGTATATCTGAATGAAACGGCCTCTGGAATGAGAAAAAATGTGGGACGGGACTTGATTTGGTCCTTTGGGAATTGATTGGATCATGGGAAGTTGGGCGTTGTATGGTAATCTAGTCACTAGTCCACTTTCACAGCTATGTTTTGTTTACAATCGTGCTCTATTCTATTCTAACCCAAACGTTCAGAGAAAATGCTTTTTTAAACAATGACTGAAAACGTTGTTGGAAACTTGATAGTGGTAACATTGAAGACATGGGACTATGGTGTAGTTGCATAACCTGATTTTGATTTTGTTCAACATGTTCCTGATCAACATCAGATTTGAGGGACAAGTTTACAGATTATGTCAAGTTTAGGCTTAAAATCATGAATTGGTGCTTCTACATCAGTGTTATTCATCTATCGTTTCCCTCTGATTTTTGGGATAACTTTTCGGTAGGGTTAGGTTTAGGGGTAGGAATAGGGTTAAGACTAAATTTTCAGACTAGAATGTTGTTCCAGGATCAACAAAATATGTTGACCCAGGAACGCATCTAACTCAGCAATATCAGGATGTGCGATGTAGTTGGTTTGTTTTGTTGGTCTCAGAGCTTATTTTCTTCAATAATCCAAAAGTTAATGGGAATCAGCTAACTTATGGGCTGGCCTACAAAAATATGTCATCACTGCAGGGCTCTATTCATTTTAAACTTAAACATTTTTTAAAATATTAACCGGTTTGGTGATAATTATTTCACTTTTTTAATCATTATAGGGGACAGAAAAGTTCCCCTAATTAAAGAATTTATTATATACACTGAGCAAGGCCAACATTTATCAGTTACTAATAAACGGTTTAGCTTATCATAGCCTGAGAATGATAAGAATGATATATGACATATATAAAAGCACAGAAGATCCATTATAATCCAGACCGGACGCAGGGGTAAACACGTCAGCTGACGTGTCCGATGCAGACAGGATGTCGCTGAAGTTGTGAAATCTGCTTTGGGATTTTGTACACTTAATAATAAATAAATGTTTGAAAATCTCACATTGTGAAACAATGTGTTCAGTGTAGAGAGCGTCACTGGCTCTGTTTGCTTAACATGCCACTCAGGATACAAAAAACTCAAAGCTCAATTAATTGCAAAAATTTGTGAAGGGTTACACCTGCTCACCTGCCCCGCAGGGAGATATCCTGCCCTGTGAGTGTGTGTGTTTGGACTCAGTGTGTGTGTGGTTGTGGGTAAATTCCAGACTGGCCTGCAGAAGCTCTGGAGCACGTACGGAGAATCCTGATGGCAAACCCCTCACATGAGAACATCTATAAGAGATGAAAAGCCAGTTTTATTCATTTAAAATCAGAATGAATTTAAAGTTGGAATAGTTTTTTCTTCACTGTTGTTCCCTGTATATCTGAGTGAAAAGGCCTCTAGAATGAGAAACAAATCTGGTCCTTGATTTGGTCTTTCGGGAATTGATTGGATCGCAGGAAGTTGGGCGTTGCTAACTAAATGGAGGCAGATGTAAATCTCAGTTTGCAGTCAGTTGTGGAGGATATTTAGCCTCCAGGGGGTTAATAAAGGCCTTCTGAAGTGAATGCGTTTTTGTAAGAAAAAGTCTTACTTGCACCACAAGAGTAACCCCTGACGCGATGTATGACGCGGGATGTAGGCATATCGTAAGCTGCCTCTCGCGGTTTAAAAGACTGTGCAACAAACTCAAGCTTCTCTTCTCTTGTATTGAAATCTTCTGACATTTCTCTTTAAAATTTCTCGTTTTAGACTTCTAACTCATGACTGGTGATTTGTTTTGCTCTGTCCTCTGCGCTTCCGTGTTCGTCATTACGTCATGCGTCAGGTCAAAGTTCAGTCTTCCAGCGCAAATCGTTGTGTATGGCCATCTGTTAGTTATTTTACTTTATAAAGTTTTAAATATGGATATATTTCTTGAAAAAAACCCATGGCTTCATTTCAGAAGGCCTTTATTAACCCCTGGAGCATCCATCCATTATATTTATAATGGATGGATGCACTTTTTTGGGCTTAAAAACACGGCCCCCGTTCACTTCCATTATAAAGCTTGGAAGAACCAGGATATTTTTAAATATATCTCCAATTGTTGTTTGTCTGAAAGAAGATAGTCATATACACCTAGGATGGCTTGAGGGTGAGTAAATCATGGGTTAATTTTCATTTTTGGGCGAACTATCCCTTTAATGTTTTTCATTATGGATATGAGTGCACATGAATTAAAAAAAAAATATTTACATGGATAAATCATTTATAATAAACACTGCAACATTCTGTAAAAAAACATTAAGAATCGTCCATTTTAATTTCATGTTGACTTAATCATAAGTTGTCAGTTGTATGGCTGCTTTTTACGTCATTCCTCTTTACCTGTAATTTGTTCAAATAATTTTAATCAAATAAAATGCATTAAAAAATTATCTTCCTCATTTAAATTTTTGTAAACTATATAAACTTTAATATTTTATTTATTAAATTATTAATAATTAATAATATTTATAATTAAATATATATATATATATATATATATATATATATATATATATATATATATATATTCATTTTTGTGTTTTAATGTGCATACAGTGTTTGATTAAAGATCTGTATGTTAAAATACTTTCTTCTGACTCAAATTAATATCCAGAGATATCAAGTAAATTATTTGTAAGCTGATTCTCCTGAAAAGTGTTAAAGGATTAGTTCACTTTCAAGTAAAAGATGCAAGCATCCAAGATGTTCACTTACGGAACGAACGCGGCGCCAGTTTAGTTTTTTCCGTAAGTAGAATAGGGAAGGCATAGGACATACAGCGTAAGCTTTTTGAAGAATATGGAAGGTGGAAGCACTTGCAAGGCGATCATTTGTTCATATAAAGCATATACATTTGCATTTTTTTATAAAATGAGTGATGGTTTCTCTATATAAGACACTTATTCCTCATCTGGGATCATTTAAAGCCCTTTGAAGCTGCACTAAAACTGTCATTTTGACCTTCAACCGTTTGGAGGCCATTGAAGTCCACTATAAGGAGAATAATCCTGGAATGTTTTCATCAAAAACCTTCATTTCTTTTCGACCGAAGAAAGAAAGACATGAACATCTTGGATGACATGTGGGTGAGTAAATTATCAGGAACATTTTTATTTAGAAGTGAACTAATCCTTTAAACACTGCTGCTTTAAAAATATTGTTGTTTAAAGCTGCTGTCTGCAGTGGTTCTCTAGCGGCCCTCTAGTGGTTAATAAACAGAACTGCATGCGTCTTGCGGAAGAACATTGTAGCCGGAGCTACTTTTCTCTGTGTATGTCTATGGCAAGTCACGCAGTTACTGTGATACTCTGCAGCAAGTCCTACCAGTCCGGTCTGAAATAGTCCGAATATAAACACTTATTATAAGTGTACCATAATGATTCAGGATAATACAAAAACACGGTTTGGAAAATGGATTCATGTTGTATATTCTCATTATATAATTTTTGTAAATTTTTAACACAAAATAAGTTGCAGACTGCAGCATTAAGAATTCTGACTAAACCAATAACAAAACTATATGACAAAAGCAGTTTACTTCATTACAGTAGTATACTGAAAAAAACAGTAGTAATGTCTAAAAATTAAATAAATATATATATTTTAAATTATATATATTTTTTTTTAAAATAATAAAACATATATATATATATATATATATATAACTGCAGAAAGATATACATTTCATATGTCGGCAAATCAAATTACATCGGCTAAATTGTCTGTGCGAGCAAGCTTTAACTAATCTACAGCGCAACATTGATGCACCAAAATCCATAATAACCAAATATATAATTTTTTTATCAAACATTAATTTACAGAATTGAATTAGAACAGAATATACCGTTCTAATAAATGAAAATAGCCTAATTAAAAAAATGCAAAATGCCTGAAGTGCAGGGGAACATATATTCTAAACACAAGCCAGAAATAGTTAAATTAAATAACCCAGAGTGATCAATACATAAATTAAAATTAAAGAAATTATTAAAATAACAAAATTATAGCTAGAATTGTCAACTTATCGTTTTAACTGCAGAGACAATAAACGCTAAACTGGAGTGGCAGTCTTTTTAGCTAAACATTAACAGCATCCAAAAATCAAATTACATCCGGCTGAAATAGTTTGTAATCACTTGTAGCTACCCTACCTGATTGAGAAACAAAAATCCAGTCTTTCACGTGATCTGCCTGTGTCCGTTTGTATCGTTTTACAATTTAAAATAACTGTTTTCTATTTGAATATATTTCACAAAGTAATTTATTCCTGTGATGGCAAAGCTGAATTTTCAGCATCGTTACTCCAGTCTTCAGTGTCACATGATCCTTCAGAAATCATTCTAATATGCTGATCTGCTGCTCAAGAAACATTTAATGTGTACAATTGTACAAAATATTTGTGTACAATATTTTTTTTCAGGATTATTTGATGAATAGAAAGTTCAAAAGAACAGTGTTTATCTGAAATCTAATCTTTTGTAACATTATAAATGTCTTTACTGCCACTTTTGATTGATTTAATGCATCCTTGCTGAATAAAAGTATTCATTTCTTTAATTTCTTTTCAAAAAAATAAAAATAAAAATTCTTACTGACCCCAAACTTTTGAACGGTAGTGTATAATGCTACAGAAGCTTTGTATTTCAGATAAATGCTGTTCTTTTGAACTTTCTATTCATCAAGGAATCCTGAAAAAAAAAGTACACAACTGTTTTCAACATTGAAAATAATCATAAATGTTTCTTGAGCAGCAGATCAGCATATTAGAATGATTTCTGAAGGATCATGTGACACTGAAGACTGGAGTAACGATGCTGAAAATTCAGCTTTGCATCACAGGAATAAATTACTTTGTCAAATATATTTAAATAGTACACAGTTATTTTAAATTGTAATAATATTTCACAATATTACTGTTTTTTACTGTATTTTTAATTAAATAAATGTAGCCTTGGTGAGCAGACGAAACTTCTTTTAAAAACATTAAAAATCTTAGTGGTTCCAAACTTTTGGACTGTACTGTATATATATATATATTAGGGGTGTGACGAGACCAGTATCTCACGAGACGAGACTCGAGATTGAGTTCACGAGACGAGACAAGATGGCGAAATACATGACTAGAAAAAATATTCTGCAGGTGTATTTGAAATGTTTTAACTAATCATTTTGTAATGAATGTCATTTCAGTTCTACTTTCTGAGACTGAATTATCATATGCAGTAAAAGACAACAATACTCAAGTAATGTAAAAGGTTTTGCCACTAACTCAACTGACTGACTTCCCTCCTGTATGATTTCAGTCTCTTCAGATCTTACTGTACATGATTTATGAGCTTCTACAGCTTTTGACCTCCTAACTGAACTCCTTTCCACAATCTGATCACAGACATAAAAACAGTATAAATAAAAATGGTAACACTTTACAATAAGTTCTCATTTATTAACATTAATGTATTAACCAACATCAACTAACAACAAGCAATATATTTGCTACAGTATTTATTAATCTTTGTTAGTTGATAAAAATAGTCATTCATTGTTAGTTCATGATAGTTCACAGTGCATTAACTAATGTTAACAAATGAAACCTTATTGTTTGTACTAGTAAATAATAAGAAGAGAAAACTGTTATTCATTTTTATGGTAACACTTTACAATTGTAATTGTAAGTGCAACCATAATCGCTCTCTCTCAATATTCAAAGATCAAATAAGACCAAATTTTTCTTTGATACAGAGCTGAGAGATGGTTACAACTACACTGCCCAGCCTAAAATAGCTTTCATATTGAGAGATATCTGTATTCATCAGTGAGCCGCTTTCAAAATGCGGGGTATTGAAATCGCGTTTGAATGCGCGCGCGCGTTTACTTTCACTTTTAAACGGTCGCGCGTACTCTGTAAATATGGAGCGGCGGCGACCGTTATCCAA
Source organism: Megalobrama amblycephala (assembly GCF_018812025.1). NCBI lineage: Eukaryota > Metazoa > Chordata > Actinopteri > Cypriniformes > Xenocyprididae > Megalobrama > Megalobrama amblycephala. The sequence goes on from NC_063058.1 coordinate 7,571,099, forward strand.
CTGAATTAAATGTTTTTTTTTTTATTTAAATACAAAGCAAAACGACAGTGGAGGCATAATGTAAACGTAGCGGTGGCATATTCTTTCCTAATCATCCTAACACTCTGTCATGGCAACATCACGAGACTACTTTTCACCTCGACGAGAAATCTCGTCACAGTTTAGTCTCGTGCCACGAGATCTCGTCACACCCCTAATATATATATATAAATAATTATATATAAATAATTTTATATATAATTTTATATATATATAATTGTATATATAATTTTATATATAATAATAATATATAATAATATATAATTTTTTTTTGCAACATCTAAAAACAACAGTTTTGTTCTTCAGAATTCTGAATTTTGTGTCGGGCCGCAAGAAAAACACAAGGAACCCAGTTCCAATCCAAGAGCTCTAGCATGTGGAAAACTTGTGCTATGAAATGGAGGGTTTATAAGGTCATTTCTGGCTTTTTGGGTGTAACTCCTAATAAAAGTGAACACTGGTTGAAAATCAGCATAAAAAGAAAAATGGAGAAATAACAAAATCTGGAAAAACACGGAGCCCTTTCCACAACACCTGAACTAAGACAAAATCCCAGTTTAAGCACAACGGCATTCCAAAAAACACAAAGAAATCCGATCTCTGGTTCAGCTTTTATAGATGATCTGTATCCTGTATGTCTAGTAGGCTGAGACTCAACTAAACACACACTCATGGCTATTACATATTTGAGCAGAGTGTATTTGTATAATATGAGCCCAACCACATCTATATGTGTGTGTGTGTGCGTCTATGTGTATGGTCATGCAAAGTACACGGTACAAAGTAAAAAAAAAAAAAATAGGAAATTAAAAATGGTCAAGCAAACTCTACTGGACCACTTGAGATTGAGTGAACCCATTGTAAAAATACTAACTGTCCCTGTGCTGCAGGAATAGTAATAGTATGTTAGTGTGGTATTTGAACATAGTAACACTCACCGTGTTTTCAGCGCTCTCTCCATTGCCTGATGGCTGTACGAACCCTTTCCAACCACCACAGCGCTGAAGCAGATCGGCCCTTGCAGATAATGAGACAGCAGTGCACCCTGGATACCCAGAATGCCCCAGCGGGCAAGTTTATCACTGCAGGAGAGGGAAAGTGTGCGCTCCCCGCGGCCCGGCTTCACCCGCAACACCCCAACACTGTGATAGAGTAATCCAGGCTTGAGAGGGTCAGCTGGGCCGTCAGGGACACACTTTGCCCCAGTGCGATGGAGGTCAGGTGGGCAGACTTTCTTTACATCCGGTTGAAAGTGCGAGACCTCGTTTAATTGATTAAGCTCTTTGTTTTCTATTATAACCTCATCCTGATTGGAATCCCCTGATTTTCTGCATGATGAATGGTTGTCGTCACTTGTCTCCTCTAATTCACTCTCAGCCTGTCGCTTCAGGCCTCGTCTCTCTGATTCGTCCTTCTGGCCTGCCTTTACTGGCTCACAGGGCTGCGCTTCACTGCCAGTCATAGGGAATATGGAGGCATCACCACCTGAGGACACAGTTTAGTAGTTTCAATCAGACCCATTGTCACAGGTATATATTAAATTATATAAAACATTTGTGAAAACTATGGGTCGTTCAAAAGAGCTGAGTTCATTTAAGCGTGGTGCTGTGATAGGATGCCACTTTTGCAATAAGTCAGTTCATGAAATTTCATCCCTGCTAGATATTCCACGGTCAACTATAAGTAGTATTATTGGAAAGTGGAAGCGTTTAGGAACAGCAGCACAGAGCGAAACGGTCACTGAGTGCTGAGGCACATGATGTGTAAATGTCACCAACACTGATGTGCTGATTCCACAGCTGAAGAGATCCATAATATCAGCACAGAAACTGTGCGGCGGGAGCTTCACGGAGTGGGTTTTCCATGGCCGAGCAGCTGTGTGAAAGCCTCACATCACCTAGTACAATGCACTGGACAACAGTGGAAACGTGTTTGGGTGAATGATGAATCACGCTTCTCTGTTTGGCAGTCTGATGGACGAGTCTGGGTTTGGCTGCACTGTGCCAGCTGTAAAGTTCGGTATAGGAGGGATGTTTTTCAGGGGTTGGGTTACTTCCAGTGAAGGGAAATCTTAAAGGCCCCGATATACTTAAAACAAAATTCTTTTTCGTTCTTCGTTTAGGAGTAAAATGAAGTTCGAAAAGCGCACCCAACGATTTAGTGTAATCGAACATCTGACACCGCCCACACTGCTGAGAGCGACGGTTAGATGAATATGCAAATATGTGCTGTGCACTTTCTTCTCAGTGATAAAATAAACACAACAAAAATGAGAAAACAGCAAAATTTTTAAGAAAAGTGTCTGATCATAACAACATTGGTATGTTAGCACGAGCTCTGAAAATTAGCACTCCAGTCACGTCACGTTTATTTTTATAGCACTTTATTCTCTAGATTGCTTAAAATGAAGCAGCTTTGCAGTATCAAACATGAAAAACAGTGTCAGTGCCTCATTTCATCAGAAGCACAACTTCATTTTGTACTATAAAGCGGCTATGCAGTGTGTTCATGTTTTCACCCACGGAGATCTTACCTCGACGGACTCAACAGATGAAATGAGTCAGAGAAGTGTTCCACGTGAAAGAAGGCGGAGCCTCAACGCACACCTCCTATTACGTTATCGTCAAGAACCAATGGTAGCACAAAGGTGTTTTGCAGCTGGAGCGAACTTTTCCTGAATCAGTGGTTCAGAGTGTGTATCAAACTGCCAAAGTCACGTGATTTCAGTAAATGAGGCTTTGTTATTTCATAATGTTTCGAAATTTCAATGGTTCACCACTGGGGGGCGTGACTTTGGCAGTTTGATACACGCTCTGAACCACTGATTCAAAAACAAAAGATTTCTAAAGCTTCGAAGCTTCATAAGCAGTGTTTTGCAATCGCCCATCACTAGATATTGTTGAATAAAGTCGTTATTTAGTTTTTTTGGCACACAAAAATTATTCTCATCGCTTCATAACATTAAAGGTGCCCTAGATTATGTTTTTAAAAGATGTAATATAAGTCTAAGGTGTCCCCTGAATGTGTCTGTGAAGTTTCAGATCAAAATACCCCATAGATTTTTTTAAATTAATTTTTTTAACTGCCTATTTTGGGGCATCATTATAAACGCGCAGATTTTATGCTGCGGCCCCTTTAAATCCCGTGGTCCACGCCCACAGAGCTCGCGCTTGCCTTGAACAGTGCCTTAACAAAGTTTACACAGCTAATATAATCCTCAAAATGGATCTTTACAAAGTGTTCGTCACGCATGCGTTGGATTATGTGAGTATTGTATACTGTTATATTGTCTACTTCTGATTTTGAATGAGTTTGATAGTGCTCCGTGGCTAAAGCTAACATTACACACTGTTGGAGAGATTTATAAAGAATGAAGTTGTGTTTATGAATTATACAGACTGCAAGTGTTTAAAAATGAAAATAGTGACGGCTCTGGTCTCCATGAATACAGTAAGAAACGATGGTAACTTTAACCACATTTAACAGTACATTAGCAACATGCTAATGAAACATTTAGAAAGACAGTTTACAAATATCACTAAAAATATCATGTTATCATGGATCATGTCAGTTATTATTGCTCCATCTGCCATTTTTCGCTATTGTTCTTGCTTGCTTACCTAGTCTGATGATTTGGTTGTGCACATCCAGACGTTAATACTGGCTGCCCTTGTCTAATGCCTTTTATAATGTTGGGAACATGGGCTGGCATATGCAAATATTGGGGGCGTACACCCCAACTGTTACGTAACAGTCGGTGTTATGTTGAGATTCGCCTGTTCTTCGGAGGTCTTCTAAACAAATGAGATTTATATAAGAAGGAGGAAACAATGGAGTTTGAGACTCACTGTATGTCATTTCCATGTACTGAACTCTTGTTATTCAACAATGCCAATATAAATTCAATTTTTCATTCGAGGGCACCTTTAAAGTTGAACCACTGTAGTCACATGGACTGTTTTAAAAATGTCTTTAGTAGCTTTCTGGGCATCTGAAAGTGTTAATTATCTTGCTGGCAATCACTGAGAGATCGGATTTCATCAAAAATATCTTAATTTGTGTTCTGAAGATGAACGAAGATCTTACAGGTGTGGAAAGGCATGAGGGTGAGTAATTAATGACAGAATTTTCATTTTTTGGTGAACTAACCCTTTAAAGCTTCAGCATACCAATACATTTGGACAATGCTATACTTTCAACTTTATGGGATCAGTTTCTATTCCAGCATGACTGTGTCCCAGTGCACAAAGCAAGCTCCATAAAGACATGGTTGGATGAGTTTGGTGTGGAAGAACCTGACTGGCCCACACAGAGCCCTGACCTCAATCCCATTAAAACATCTTTGGGATGCACTGGAATGGAGATTGTGAGCCAGGCCTTCTCGTCTAACATCAGTGCCTGACCTCACAAATGCTCTACTGGATGAAAGGGCTAAAATTCCTAAAGATATGCAAAGGGGGGACCAATTGACCCTTCGTTGGGAGTTTGATTGACAAGCGATCTAACCAATCATAACGCCGAATCCGCCAATTTGTCCGACAAATCAGTCAGGAGTTAGAAGATTAACCTCGGTGGACTTAAACTTGAAAAATGGTGTGTACTGACGTCTTTCCGCGTTTGAAACAACATTCCCTCTGATGTTCATTCATGTTTATTTGATGCTATAATTGAACTAGTAGGAAGAGATGATCGGTTCACAAGCCACTACAGAAATCTGTCACGACACATTAAAGAGCCACAAAACATTTTTTATTGTTCGAATTTCTTAAAAAATTACAATATGAAAGCTGGGACTTTGTTTAATATCATAAGTAACCTGCTCTGTCTTGTCTGTCGACGTGTTGTCAGTGTCGTCTTTGCTCCGCTATGTATTTTTCATGGTGTGTGGCGTGACAGCGCCATGGCTTGTTGAACAAAGCAACAGTAACTAAGGGGGGCGGGTCTTTGAGAAGGGTCAATTGGTGTAATGGTCAGGTGTCCCAATACTTTTGTACATATAGTGTATATACAAATTACAAATTTCAAAGGAAGATATTTTGAAGAATGTGGGAAACTGAACTGTTCTGGGGCACCACTGACTTCCATAGTATTTTTTTTTTTCTACTCTTGAAGTCAATGGTGCCCCAAAGCAGCCTAGTTACAAACTTTCTTCAAAATATCTTAATATAGTAATAATAGTAACAAATGAGGAGGAGTATACAAATATTTGACTGGTAGTCTACAGCAGAGAACCTTTTTAACTCAACAAATATTTACATGTAAGACATGAAGCTGGACTCACAGGGTGTTTGACTGGTGAAGAAAAGGAAAGAAACTCCCGGTTTAACTGTCCATTTTCCCTTTTCAGTCCCTGGACAGAAGACGTCAGAGCTCTGGCCACTCACAGCCCTGTACAGCTGCTCCGTCAGATACCTGAGGAGAGAGAACAAGAGAAAGGATAGAAAATGCACAGATTCATTTGAACAGTAATTCCATTAAAACCCATTTAGCCTCGACAGTGGTACCAAAACTTGACATAAATGGTAAACTTGTCCCTCAAATCTGATTGGAATGTTGTTCCAGGATTAACAAAGATGTTGATCCAGGAACAATGTACTTGGTGAAATCACATTCACCTTCAAGAACACAAATGCACTTCAGCATCTACAACAGTAACAGGACGTAACATCCGCTTGACGAATATCAAATCCATGTACAAATATAGGAGGGTAAACGCAAATGTACAGTGTGCGTGTGTAACTGAAGGATTGTGAGGCAGGATGTAAGAAGCATTTGAGGTTTTGTTTGCAAATACATCACAATGCAAAGAAATCACCTGACACACCCCCTTCGAGCAATAACCTCTGCATGACTGTCATTCAGAACATCACCTGCAAATCAACACAATACAACATATATGAGACTGCAAAGGAGGATTACATTTGATCAAGGGTTTAAACCATAGACATTTACCCTTCATACTCATAGCAGACTGGCCGATGCATTTGGTGCCCGTCCCCAAAGACACAACCTGCTTGTGAACTGAGATCAAATGGTTAAAAAGGCATTCTGAAGTTTCATATCACCATGTTTCTGAGATGAGCAGTATTGCTAACCTGTCTTCTGGTCTGAACTGTCAGTCAGGAGAATTACAGCAGCCAGTAGAGTCCACTCTCTGCCCGCCTCTGGCTTCCCTCTTTTAGGAAGTTTATTGAAGTGATTATAACAGATACTGGCTATTTCATCAGGACTCCACATGATCTGATGTTACACATGGACAGTGGAGAGGTATGAAGATGTGTTTTTACAAACATACTATTAAGGCAGTAGTGATGTACTCACACTTAAATGCCTGGTTAGCACTCATGCGGAGGCAAATATTAATGCAGGAGGTCATAAATGTGTTCGTTTCTCGTGTCTTTCGCAGAAGTCTTGAGCCACAGCAGAAGAAGAATATGAAAGATTTCAAAATAAGAGTCTTCATATAAACTCGATAGAGGGCGCTTCATTACAAGACGACAGCTTGTCTTGAAAGCAAAACGTTTTTCAGTATAATTTTAAATAAAATTAGTTTATTAAGCTACTATTCATGACTGGAGTGAAAGGGGGAAAAAACACATCCCAGGTGATATTACTATAGTGTTTTTGAACCATACTATAGTAAAGTACTTGAATTAATTTGTTGTGGTAATTCTATTGCTGTGGTACCATAACAACTATAGTAATAAACAAATTTATAATTATTAATTCTTTACCCAACGTTTTCTACAACTACAGGGTACACTACACTACAGTTTAGTAAAAACTAAAGTATACAACAGTATTTATTAGTTTATCAGTTCACTATAGTTAATACTACAGTATGCTGTAACATTCATTAACAAAGTGTTATACTATAATATATACAGTTGCCTATACTAGAATTTTACTATAGTATTTACTATAAATTTCACCTGGAGTGTGAAATCCATAAACATTTTTCTCTCAAAAATGCACAAAGATATGCTGCTGGTATGTTATTACTAGAGTTATATACGTCACTTTTGAATGGCAAACACTTTTGAGGTTCAAACTGACGTTAATTAGCCGAATATGCCAATTTGAAAAGATTTCTGTGTTTATAATAACATGTTAATTTTAAAATATCCACAGGCTCACTATAGGTTTGTAAAGTAAATAAATATGGAAAATAAAGTTGCTACATTAGTCAGCTAACTTTGTTTATTTTATTAAGTGGACCCCTGCTGAAAAAAAACAGCATATGCTGGTTAAGGTAGGTTTTGAAGCTGGTCCAGGACCAGCTCAAACCAGCATACCAGCTCCAAAACCTACCTTAACCAGCATATGCTGTTTTTTTCAGCAGGGACAGCAGTTCTTTATTTATTATTTTACTACACTGACTGTTCTTTACAGTTAAAATTTGATGCATTTGTCCCACACAAATAACCAGCACTGACTGATGATGCTGTGGGCATGAACAGAAGAACACAATTATGTAATCAGATTACTTTTTCAAGTAACCAGTAAAGTAACACAAAACATCTGAGTTACTTTTTCAAAAAAGTAACGCATTACTTTGTTTTCTCATGTATTGACTGACAGACCTTCTGTCCCCATGTTGAGAGAAATCGTCTTGTCCTCAAAGTTGATGTGTTAGAAGCAGGAAAAATGGACAAGCGTAAGGATTTGAGCGAGTTTGACAAGGGCCAATTTGCAATGGCTAGACGACTGGGTCAGAGCATCTCCAAAACTGCAGCTCTTGTGGGGTGTTCCCGGTCTGCAGTGGTCAGTATCTATCAAAAGTGCTCCAAGGAAGGAACAGTGGTGAATCGGCGACACGGTCAAGGGCGGCCAAGGCTCATTGATGCACGTGTGGTCCGATCCAACAGACAAGCTATGTAGCTCAAATTGCTCAAGAAAGTTAAAGCTGGTTCTGATAGAAAGGTGTCAGAATACACAGTGCATCAGTTTGTTGTGTATGGGGCTGCATAGCTGCAGATCAGTCAGGGTGCCCATGCTGACCCCTGTCCACCGCTGAAAGCACCAACAGTGGGGACGTGAGCATCAGAACTGGACCACGGAGCAATGGAAGAAGGTGGCCTGATCCAATGAATCATGTTTTCTTTTACATCACGTGGATGGCCGGGTGCGTGTGCATCCTTACCTGGGGAACACATGGCACCAGGATGCACTATGGGAAGAAGTCAAGCCAGCGGAGGCAGTGTGTTGCTTTGGGCAATGTTCTGCTGGGAAACCTTGGGTCCTGCCATCCATGTGGATGTTACTTTGACACGTACCTAAGCATTGTTGCAGACCATGTACAGCCTTTCATGGAAACGGTATTCCCTGGTGGCTGTGGCCTCTTTCAGCAGGATAATGCATCCTACCACAAAGCAAAAATGGTTCAGGAATGGTTTGAGGAGCACAACAACGAGTTTGAGGTGTTGACTTGGCCTCCAAATTCCCCAGATCTCAATCCAATCGAGCATCTCTGGGATGTGCTGAACAAACAAGTCTGATCCATGGAGGCTCTACCTCACAACTTACAGGACTTAAAGGATCTGCTGCTAACATCTTGGTGCCAGATACCACAGCACACCTGGCGCTGTGTGCTCTGTGTGTAAACATGATGGTTATTCTAGACTAAATGCGAGCATATATTTTCTCATTAACTTCTCCTGCGTCCTATTCTTCTGTATTTCAGAGTGGCAGCACAGCTGAAAGGCTTGTTTGAGCTCTAACGTACAGGCATGAATTTACATTTCCTTCAACCTTCAGAGGCTTATTCATTTCACTTTTGGTGTGAACGGGCCTTTACATTTGCCAAAAATAGATTTTTTTTTGTTGTTATAAAAACAAACAGCCCAACCCAGATGAGGAAAAAGTAACGCAAAAGAAATGTAACGCCATAAAAAGTAATAGTTACTTTTTTTAGGGAGGAACGCAATATTGTAATACATCACTTTTAAAAGTAACTTTCCCCAACACTGGTTATATCAGACTTATCACACTTTTTAGCATTAATTTTCATGACATCCTTTGTGATTACTGAATGTTTTTTTTCTCTTTCATAAACATTCAATTTCATATTGATTCATTAATAATTGTTTCAGATTTAACATGTAAGGTGGGACTCTCGGGGTGGGCTGGACACGGGGTATGATAGAGAGACATCCACTCTTGCATTGTGTGTTTGTTATTTTGGGGGCGGAGCAATGAAGGGAGGGGTGTGTTTGTTTGGGTTGATTTCAAATATCAACAGTGTTTCTCAAAAATTGCTTACTGTACCTTTAAAATACTTGTTGAGATGGCCAGCAGGATTGGGGACAGCAATGCTTTGGCATTCATACATTTTTTTTTATAACAAACAGATTTCACTTAGGTAAAGAACCCTGTAACTCCTCATAAAACATCATTAACGGTCAAAATCAACATACTGGTTGTCCTGCTGAAAAACAAACCTTAAGAGGTAAACCTGGAAGAGTTTGGTTTCTCTACCTAATGTGTCACTTCACAATCCACAATCCACATTTTCAGAGTCCATAACTGGATTTTATTTCAACTATATACAGTGTAGCATGGCATGTCACAAAATAACGAAGTCACGTCTGGTCAAACTCTTTAAAACAATTATTATCTCAGTGGTCCTCTAGTCCATATACACGGATATGACACACAAGCTCCAGCTATGCGGTCCACGACATTTGCTGCTGTTTATTTTATTATTAGTAGTAATATTTCTGTGTTGAATGCTGCATTATAAGGAGAGCGGTTGAGAATTTCACCTTGCGCTGGAAAATCAGGATTGATCACATTTTGATTTAGACAAATCAGGGAATTCATTTAAAAATCTTGTTAATGAAATAATGCAGTGAACTGTGAACTCATATTTTGCATTGCTTTCTCTGCATAAAAATGTAATGTGAAGTTATGATTCCTAGAAGTGGCCAAATGAAATATTACATTCGAACAATCAATTTATCTGCTGCTGGTCCATCAGTGTTTCTGCTCTGCTGTTTGAAGGAATAGTTAAACCCAAAACTGTTGTTTTGCTCATCCTCATGTCTTTCCAAACCAGCATGCTGTTATTTGTTCTGTGGAACACAAAAGGTGAAGTTTGAAGAATCGTCCCACAGCTCTTTTTCAGTTCAAAGTGACCATTCCTCATAATTATTCTATAACAGTACATCAGTTTGGAACAGTGTGAGGGTGAGTTTTCATTTTTAGGTTAACTAGTAATTGAAGTGTAAATCTGCTGCCAGTCTCTTCAACAGTCTGTCCACAGTAGTGGTATTAATGGCCTAGTCACAAGAAACTGGTTAATAATTTTCTTGCTCCAGTCCTTTCCATGCTGAGATTTAATGAGTCTCGTCACTCTTGTCCGAATCCCTCAGTTTCCTCGATGGCGAACAGAAGTTTTTCTCGGAGCTGCTCCATGTTCTTATAGGGGGCAGATCCAGACGATTAAAGCTGAAAATGTAAGGACAAATTCGTCACAAAACAGTTGTATAAAAACGGTTCTATAATTTTTCAGATTTAAGTTGAACATTTGAGTCTCACCAAGTGTGACTTCTCGGCAGCCATGTTTCTTTCCCCACTTTGTCTATGCAAAATTTCTGTGGCCCGTTACTTCCTAGACAACGAGGGCATAAAATGATAAACCATTAGAAATATTTACACTTCTAAACATTGAATATGTACAATATGGACAGACTTCAGGTCACATGTGAAGAGCTCAATGCTGCATGGTGGAAAGACTTGATCAAACAAATGGTTTTTGCATAATTTGCTGCAAACCATAATGTATTTATGCTGCCTTCACATGCTATCCGAAATGTTGTAAATATGAGTTTCATAAACACCCTCTCAAGTTGTATTTACCACTGGGAAGCTCAGGGATAATTTTGATACCTCAGTTCCAAAATTGGGCGGGCCATAAATTTTAAACATGACGGAAGGGGAACGATTGATGCCGTGGCTGCTATTCTTCACTAGTTTTTTTCCACAACAGCTACATTGCCTTGTCTTGTCATTAAAATGCACATTTAATCATAATAATATAGTCGCAAACAGCAATTATCGGGGTTCAAGCACTTGAAGGCCTTTAAGAACCAGCATAAAAACATATTATATGTTTTAATTAGCAAGCCTGTAACCATCTCGACCATTTACAGCCAATACAGGCAATTTACCACAGGAAATATATGTTTTAAAGCTTTTTAAGAGTTATTGATGTTGAGCCAAAAACCTAGGACTAGTTCACAAAAGTTGGCTTTTGAAATAATCTCTCCAATATTTAATGAACGAATCGAGGGGCAGTGGCAATGTTGCTCAGAAAGAGGAGCTCTATCATGTGGTATGAATGTTGTGTGCTAAAAAATTGCATGATATACAATCCTTTACGCAAGTGAAAAATGTCAAAATTTCTCACAGTCCACTAGGGCCATGAGTCAAACAGGCCCAGTGAGTTTCGTTCCGATCGGCCTCCGTTAACCTTGTTTTATAGGTGCTCAAAATTCATTGGCCGATGGCGGCCATGCTTTTTGAGATACACCACTGTCTTCAAAGACAATCGTGGCACCTCGGACAAAGACACTGCATGCCAATTTTCAAGTAAATCGGACTAATGGTTAAGTAGTTATAGCCATTTTCATGTTTTTTTCCCTGTTATAGCGCCACCAAGTGGCCAGCCGCCACGTTTTTTTTTCAGGAGACCAAAGATTGAGCCCATACACACCTGTTCCAAGTTTGGTGAAAATATCTCATTCCATTCACGAGTTTTAGCCATTTTAGTTTAACGTTTAACGTTTTGGTGGCCCTTAGAGACCATGAATTGAAATTTCAATCAGACTCCAGAGGCCGATCGGAGGGAGCCTTGGTGATGTTGTTGGCGGTGTGACTACTACCAGCCCTGAAAGTTTCAAGTTTCTACAACTTACGGTTTGGTCTTCCCGATCACTTTTAGGGGAGAATGCTGATCCTTGGAAATTTTAACAATTACAATAGAGTTTCAGCTTATTGATCCTTGGATCCCTGTAAAACTGAGGATGCTCAAAAGACTGACTGACTCATAATGGACATCCTTATGGTGTAAAAGCTAATTTTTCTCTACTGAAAATTAATTATCTGTCATCTTTTTGAATATGTACAATGTGGAAAGACTTTAGGTCACAAGTAAAGAGCTCAAAGCTGCTTGGTGAAAAGATTAAAAAATGATCAAAAACAAATGTTTTTTTCTAATAATCATTTGAATCGTATAAAATAGCCTGTATTTGCCTGAAATTTCAGAATTGTCAGCAAGCTAGCAAGGTGAATGTTTATATGTATGTCAAAGAATGGGACGCTAAATATAATTTTGGCTTTAGTAAGATTTTCCCAATAAATAGGCAAGAATAAATCTGGTGTCCTCTATGATTCCTGTTCTTTCCACCAAACAAAGCACTTAATCGAGCTCTTAATCACGACTTCAGAAGTGGGAAATAAGACATTTCTGATATCACGTGAAGGCAGTATTAGCTCATGATACTCTGTTAAACCTCTTGAGGTTAACGATCAACATTTTCAGGTTAAGCCCCTCCTTGTAATGCCTCTTAAACACAATCATTTGTAAGAGGTCAAGGCCATATTTTGTACCCTATTCATGGACAGTGTCACCAATAAATCTAAAAATTCCCAATTTTTTCAAGCTTTTCAGTTTGTTTCATCAATACTGTTAAGCTTATCAAACAAAAAGTTGAAAATAAATAAGTAATCAATACAGTAAAGTCAAAGAAACCAGCATGAAATGCTCAATATCTGAGATTTTCATAGCATGCAGTAATTTCATATTGTATGAAAACTGTCTACAGGACAAAATTATTCAATTAATGTGTTCATCTTGCAGACGAATACAACCGGTGCTCCGAATAATAGTAATATTTAAATGATTATTATTATGGTAAATAGTGTTATCATAATGCAACTGTCCAGACACTGTTACACTGTACATTGAGATTTTAAGCTGTACCTATCAGTTCTGCAAAACCTCCAACCGGCAGTCGACAAGTTCCTGTGACGAACTGCAGAAGGCGAATTCTCTTTTCATTGTCCATTTCCTTTACAACCTGTGACACACAATGAAATATACCTAGTAAAAAGAGAAGAAGCAGGAGCAGCTGCGACTGCATTAGACTGGACGTGTGAATTACCTGCCAGAACCAGTGAATTTGCTTGCTGTTTTTGGTGTAATGCCGATAGATGGTGTTCTTCTGCCAGTCATTCAGATCGATTTCCTGCATCCCGCACAACATCAGCTGGAGAACAAACAATCACAATCACCCGGTTATTTACATCTGTTTTCTCAGTGATGCCACTAACGTTTGTGTCTTTGTATAGATGAGGGTTTTTATTGGACTCTTATAAATGTCAAGTCCTTGCTAAAAAAAACAACAAAAAAAACCCAACACCACCCACCTCCAACTCTTTCTCATCAAAATAACGCAACCACTCCAGAGGCACAACCTCATTGAAACCATCCAGGAAGGCTTTTGTTTGTTCCTCCACCCCACGTGTGAACCGCCAGTCAGTAAGCAGACTGCAAAAAAAAAAAACATGCAATGAGTTTAAAATCACTGTTATAGGAACTGTCGTTTTAAAAAAGAAAAGGAGTGTAAGAAGAAAAAGGTGAATAGATGAGGGTGATTGTAGCTTAAAAGGGACCTTTTATGCAAAAATCATTTTTATAAGGTGTTTGAACTCCGACGTGTGTCCGCAGTGTGTGAGAACAACCAGCCTATAATTGTAAAATCCATTATTTTTTATTATTATTATTATCATTTCCATAAATATAAAGCAGTCTTATACGTTTGCACCAATCATTCTGCACAGGACTGCTTAACAAATGAGGGTCTTTTCAACAACTCCATTTCGAACATATAAAGCTGAACACCTCTACTGACAGTTTCTGACATTTTCAGTGCGTGAGATTGTCCTCTTTTGTTGTTGCTGCTGCTGTTCTGGCAATCTGTCCTATACTGGTATGCCAGAGCATGATCTCTTTAAACTCCACCCTCTACTTGCAAAGAGGCTGGGAGCACCAGCTCATTTGAATTTAAAGGGACGCAAACAAAAACGGTGCATGTTTTTACTCACCCCCCCAAAAGTTGCAATTTTAACATGCCTTATAATGACGGTGAGCGGGATCAACGAGTATGAGCTTAAGAAAGTGCATCCATCCACATCCATCCATCATAAGACCAGAACACACCAAGCCGATGCCAACGAACTAGTGGCGACAAAAGCAGACTACGGGGTTGGCTCACGTCGGCAGCATCTATGTCTAAAGTTGGCCTGACACACCAAACTGATGCTCGACAGCCGACGGCCAAGTAGCACGTCAGTTCTGCGCCTGCGTGAGATTAAATGCCTTTCCGTACCAGCAGGTGGCAGTATCTGAACAGGCAATCAGAATGATCAGATGGCCCAACGGGTCGGCTGACGAAGAAAAACTGCCCGACGGCCGACCGTCGGCTTGGTGTGTTCCTGCCTATAAACGTACTCCACACGGCTCGGGGGGGGGTTAATAAAGTTCGATGAGTTTGTGTAATAAAAAAAAAAAAAAAAAAAAAAAAAAAATCCATATTTAACTAGTTATGAAGTAAAATATGTAGCTTCCACCAGACTGCCTTCTGTATTCAACTTACGAAGAAAGTGTAAAACTCTCACAGCTCAAAAAGCTTACGTTACGTCCGATGCCTTCTGACACCTTCCGTATTCAAATTACAAAAAAATTGGAACTGGCGTCGCGTCAGTTACACTTTTTCCGTAAGTTGAAAAAGCTTATTCGATGCTTTCCGTAATCAAATTACCAAAAAAAATGGAACTGGCGTCGCGTCAGTTACACTTTTTCCGTAAGTTGAAAAAGCTTATCCGATGCTTTCCGTATTGAAATTACAAAAAAAACGGAACTGGCGTCACGTCAGTTACACTTTTTCCGTAAGTTGAAAAAGCTTATTCGATGCTTTCCGTATTCAAATTACCAAAAAAACGAACTGGTGTCGCGTCAGTTACACTTTTTCCGTAAGTTGAAAAAGCTTATCCGATGCTTTCCGTAATCAAATTACCAAGAAAACGAAATGGTGTCGCGTCAGTTACACTTTTTCCGTAAGTTGAAAAAGCTTATCCGATGCTTTCCGTAATCAAATTACCAAGAAAACGAACTGGTGTCGCGTCAGTTACACTTTTTCCGTAACTTGAAAAAGCTTATCCGATGCTTTCCATATTCAAATTACAAAAAAAATGGAACTGGCGTCGCGTCAGTTACACTTTTTCCGTAAGTTGAAAAAGCTTATTCGATGCTTTCCGTAATCAAATTACCAAAAAAACGAACTGGTGTCGCGTCAGTTACACTTTTTCCGTAAGCTGAAAAAGCTTATCCGATGCTTTCAGTATTCAAATTACAAAAAAAATGGAACTGGCGTCACGTCAGTTACACTTTTTCTGTAAGTTGAAAAAGCTTATCCGATGCTTTCCGTAATCAAATTACCAAAAAAACGCAACTGGCCGTCGCATCAGTTACACTTTTTCCGTAAGTTGAATAGGGAAGGCGTCGGACGTAGCATAAGCTTTTTGAACTGCGAGAGTTTTACTAGTGGAAGCTAAATATTTTATCCATATTTAACAAGTTATGAAGTTAAATAATTAGCTTCCACCAGTAAAACTCTCGCAGTTCAAAAAGCTTATGCTACATCTGACGCCTTCCCTATTCAACTTACGGAAAAAGTGTAACTGATGCTTCGCTTCAGAAGGCCTATATTAACCCCCCGGAGCCATCTGGAGCACATGTTTATGATGGATGGATATGGATGATGCACTTTCTTCAGCTCATACTCGTTGGTATCGCTCACTGCCATTATAAAGCTCGGATGCGTCAGGATATGTATTAATATATCTCAGATTGTGTTCATCAGAAAGAAGAAAGTCATATACACCTAGGATGGCTTGAGGGTGAGTAAAGCTTGGGGTAATTTTCATTTGAAAGTGAACTAATCCTATAACTATCTCTAAGGACATTTCCTGTTATTAGTGTATGGAACACCTCAATGGATGGAAGGTGTCTGTTAAGTGGCCAGTAATACTCTCAAGACCAATTCAAACTGCACCGACAGACGCCGACAATCACCAGATTACAAGTGGCGATTCAGCATGTTCAATCAGCGAAAACGAGCTCTGACAGACGCCAACAGGTCCAACACACACTGATCCAACACAACCCGACAAAGTGTCTGCTGCCATCTTTTAGAGCACTGTGAATGGGCCAAAAAGAAGATGAACAGGGCAGCATACCCAATATACTCCTCCTTGTTGTCCTGAGTGACAAGTTCATTTTCTCCATCGTTCTTCAGCTGGTGTGTCGTCACCTTGCCCAAAATCTCCATGTCCTGAGCGAAGTACAGCTCCACGCCGCACTCTTCCAAATCATTCTCTCTGTGAACGTACACCAGCATGGACGTCATGTGATGCACAGTTTGTGACAGAATTATTAACTTCAGTCAGTGAATGAATTAAATCAGTCTTGATACTCACTTGACCCACATGATGGAGTTGTAAAACTCAGGGTCTATGGACTCCAGGTCTTTCAGGGTGGGTTTCTTGTTAAGCATGCGCTTGTAGAAGGGTAGAGTGAAGCCAGTGTCAATGAACTTTCCATGATACAGTGCCTGCAGAGAGCCAATCACAGGTCGAAGGTCATAAAAACGAAACAGGTAGTTGAAGTCAGCATGAAACGGAAATTGCAACTTTTTCCACCAATTGTATGACATTTTGCTGGAGGCGAGGGATTGAAACTCATCTATTGGACAAGCTTATTGCATACAAGTCATTGTGAGAGGGGAAGGTTTCGTTTATGGTTATTATATATGCTTTAAATAATAATAACGTGCATGGATATTTATAATACTGCAACATTCAATTAAAAAGTAATAATTGTCTACTGGGTCAAAATGGATTTTGATAAATATTTTCATTATTATGAATGCAGCATTTATGAGCCACATTAATTGAGGCCACATGGAATTTTTCTACATTTAAAAATTAATTTCAGGAACAAACGTTTTGGAACAACTAGGTATGCGGTCACAGATCATTAACAGCCGATTTGTCAAATTCTGTCCAACCAGATTTAAATTCAGGAACAATTTTTTTTCTTTTCTTTTGTTTATTGGATAAGATTTTTAGACACACTGTAACTTTACAAAAAGGAGTCCATTCTGAGTGCTGTAAATACAGCATGACATCATGGCTGGAGGGTGAATTAATGGCCATTATAAACATTCATGTCCTATTAAATGTGTTTGAGATGTATCGTGTCCATTTTCAAGAGTTATAGGGCAATTCTGCTGCATCATTGTAAAGAGAAAAAGAGAGGGAAAAAAAACTGCACATGGATATAAATCCAATTCAATACCAAACAATGATGCAAATGCAAATCTGATAAAGCTTCATGTAATATTAGAGCAGCAGACATAAACACTGGTCGTTCAAAGCTGTTACTCATCTTGGTGCTCATGTGTGACAAAACCATTTTAAAAGGTCACCAGAAACCCGTTTGTCACGATAACAGAAATACTGTAGCTGCAATAACGGTTTAACCTTCAATAACGGAACCATAAGGAACCTTAACATTGTCTTACAATATTATTAGTAGTTTGTATTTCTTACAAAATTAAAAAAAGTTAAAGAATCAGAAATAATAATGATTTGTGAATAACAATTTTGAAGCTAGTACTGGACATATGTCTCTTGCTTGTGAATATATCTAGATTGTGTGATGCTAAACTTGTCGGGAATTTAACTGTGATGTATTTGTGAAAAATAAATATCCGCGATTGCATAGGTTTAGTTCACCCAAAAATGAAATTTCTGTCATTAATTACTCACCCTCATGTCGTTCCAAACCTTGTAAGACCTTCGTTCATCTTTTGAACACAAATGGATATATTTTTGATGAAATCCGAGAGGTTTCTGACCTCCCTATAGACAGGAATGTCATTACCAATTTTAAGGTCCAGAAAGGTTGTAAATACATTGTTAAAATAATCCATGTGACTACATTGGTTCAACCAATGAACGAAGGTCTTAAGGGTGTGGAACGACATGAGGGTGAGTGATAAATAAGCAGGCTTGGGGAGTTACTTTAAAAATGTATTTCGTTACAGTTACAAATTACTTCATAAAGTATTCAGTAACGTAATCCAAGTACCACAATATGAAAGTAATGTACTCTGATTACTTTTGGATTACTTCAAGGTCACATACATAAAGAAAGAGAAATTTAAAAATTGCATTTTTAAATTTAATTTGAATTATTTCTTCTTAATTTCTGCAAGTTTTTAAATGTTACACGTTACATACTTTTGAATGGGTCTCAACAATAAAAATATTTTACAAATCTGATAAATTATCTATCGCAGTATTATTATCGTTGCCGTTTAGAGCTTAAAAATATAAAAGTGACATCAGATCATAACCAAACTGAACAAGCTCTGATCAAACATTTCTGTTCATGTTTGTTCTGCTTTAATTTTAATGTTTAGCATTTTGGTTACTTTTAAAACCTACTAAAACTAAGCAATCATGTCTCATTTCCACAACTGGGGAATACGCAAGCCCTGAATATACATATGGAAAGGGCTATACAGACATCTAGTGGCTACAGTGTGGTATTACAGATTATTTTTTAGTCCTTTGATAAAGAAAGTGTTTTCATAGCTGGAAGGCAGAGTTTGCACTGTACAACCATGTTGTTTGCATTTTGTTCTTTGAAAACAAAATAGCAGCGAAATTTCCATGAATTGAAAGCGTGTGTCCCCGCGGGAAGCACCGTTTCAACTAGCAGCAGTGATTCAATCTGCATCTGAGGAGATTATAGACGGGTGTTATTTGCGCATGCACCAGTGGGTGGCTTGCGTGAATCGTCACTGGCAACAGGAACTATAACAGTATAATCAAGCAGCGCTTAATTGTGTTATGGCAAAAATAATTATTTATTTAGTTTTAAATGAAACAACTGTTATCCTGATAGTATTCCCCCTTTTTTCAAAATGTAACTGTAATCTGATTACTACGTTTTTTGACGTAACTGTATCCTGATTACGTAACGCCGTCACATGTATTCCGTTATTTCTCAACCCCGTTAATGACAGAAATTTATTTTTGGGTGAACTAACACTTTAAATGTTAAAATATATAATCAGTGGGCCTCATTCATGAAACTTTCGCAAATATTTAATTAAATTCAGAGTAATTATGCACGAACTTCCTGAAAACTCTCCTCTGGGTTCACAAATACTTCGTAAACCTCAGATTTGATAATTAAACGTGTATATTAACGAATTCCAATAATTTGGTGTGTGTACATCAAAATTTCATGATCTGTGCACCATTATAAACTACTGATAAACCCATTGATACACTGTTTATAATATGTGATATTACATTAATACTGTAAGGATTTTAATGTTCTTTCCTAAAGTATAATTAGAGCAGTTTTGAGTTATATATTATGCTGTACATCTAGCGCCTGGTTTATTAGGACTTCGTGTGTACAAATGTTGTATTGAAACACTGCACACTCCAGTGGCAAAATAGTTAAGTGAATTACATCATCTAACATTGCAGGTTTGCTTTTACTTAAATTCTCTTATCTCTCTCTCTCTCTCTCTCTCTCTCTCTATATATATATATATATATATATATATATATATATATATATATATATATATATATATATATATATATATATATATATATATATATATATATATATATATATATATAGAGAGAGAGAGACTTCATAAACACACAGAAATGCGATTTTGTTGGACAGCAAACTGTTTAATGTAACAGCACAGAGCTCTGGGAATGATCTCCAAAAACAACACAGACTCCCAGAGTCACACAGTCTGTTCAGAACAAGCAAAAAATAGGAGAAACACAAGGGCTGAGAAAGAATTTAAGCCAGCATAGAGAATCTCTAATACATGTTTGAGAATGTTAAACCCAGGCCGGTACGGGCTCCTGAGGAGTGAGAGAAAAAGCTTGTGTTCTCTCTGGATCTCAATATAACACCAGTCACTATATCAGAATATGATCATTTCATTTTCATGCCCTGAGATTCACACACACACACACACACACGCACACACACACGTAAGTTTGGGTGATCGTATCAGAAGAACGCTAAATAAAGGTGTAAACGGGGTGTAAAACATTTTGAGTTTCCAGAGGTAGTTGAAAACTAATTCGACCGGATTGCTTTCATAGTGGAAACGCTCATGTGGTCGAATGCGTTTGAAGTGCCACAAAAGACCGTCTGCTCTCCACCTACTGACCTAATGCGTAAACATTAAATGAAGAGCGCTAGCCAGATGGATTTTGTAGGCTGAAGATCCAAGTTTGGTTTGAAGAAGAAAAACATACCAATCACAATGTTCTCTCACCATTCCTGATTTCTAACACTCATTCACGGCGTTCAGCCGTTCTTGCGGCTGTCAGAGCAGAAACGAAATGTGTTTTTCCGTCATCTTCGGATGCGTTCACATGTAAATTTTGCAAGCTTATTTTGTCCGTTAGATCGAAAGATCTGTAAAAACCCATACATTTACCCGCCCATAGACCCTCCCCTCAAAGAAATCAGGACAGAAGTGGTCGAAAGTGGACTAAAGAGACGGATTGTGTATTATTATAAAAGGAATGTGTCTTCCTCGTCCACTTGTGATTTGATTGACCAAAACAATCTTAATAGCAGATTTAAACAGGGCCTTCTAGAGTCTCAAGGCATTCTCACCATGGCAATGAAGCGTCCGATGAAGCGGAAGTAAGTGAGGTGGTCGGGGTTGATGGAAGACGCAGGGTTTATCTGCAGACAGTAGTTGTTTTTACCGGCATACTCAAACAGACAGTACATGGGGTTCAACACCTCGTGAGACAGCAAGAAAAACCACTCCCTACAGACAGAGACAAAGAGAAATAGAGTCAGTAACAACACTCTGTACTGTCAACTCTAGCTGGCATTACAACCTGTCATATGCTACTTAAATATTCCCACATCACTGAGACAAACTGTTGGCAAATTATGCAAGAATAAGGATAGTTTGAGGATGTTTTTTGGATACTAACAAATAGAAATGGGTTTTACATTTGTAATTCAATACTTTTTTAGATATTAAATTAGGAATGATTTAAACATAAGTCTTCAGTAAAGGGAACATTTAATTGTTTAAATCTTGACAGAAGCCTTGCACAAAGCGTTTCATTATACAACCACTACTTATGAGAGTAATGGGAAAGAATAGACAATCCAACAAAAGAAAACAAATTGCACATAATAAAAGGGACCTTTCTATGGAAGCTTGTTTCCGCTAAATAAAACAATTAAAAAAGTAAATTGCGACTTTTTATCTCAGATTTCTGACTTTTTTCTCAGAATTGCGAGATTTAAACTTGTAATTGCAAGTCATAAAGTCAGAATTGTGAGTTATAAAGTCAGAATTGCATGATAAAAACTTGCAATTCTAAGAAAAAAAACGTTAGTCTTTTTTTATCTCACATTTTACATTATAACACGCAATTGCAAGTTTATATCTCACAATTCTGAGAAAAAAGTCAGAATTATGATACAAACTCGCAATTCTGACTGTATAACTCGCACTTCTGCCTCTATATCTCGCAATTCTGACTTTATATCACGCAATTCTGACTTTATATCTCGCAATTCTGACTTTATAACTCGCAATTCTGACTTTATAACTCGCAATTCTGATTTTATAACTTGCAATTCTGACTTTATATCTCGCAATTCTGACTTTATATCAAGTAATTCTGACTTTGTAACTCACAATTGTGAGTTTTAATTTTGCAGTTCTGAGATAAAAAGTCACAATTACCTTTTTTATTTTCTGTTTCATGGAGGAAGCAAGCTTCCATACCTTTCTGTGAAATAAAACAATTAAATAAAAATAAAATGGAATACAAATAATTGTAAAAAAAAAAAAAAAAAAAAAAAAAAAAAAAGGAATCAAAACAATTATTAAAAATGAAAAACAAATGCAATACAATTTCCTGAGATGGACAGTGTACAGTGCCACATAAAGTGATGAAGATGAAGACAGATTCAGCAACACAAACAAACACATCAAATCATAACCAGTTCAGCAGAACCCAAGGCCTGACCTTTGATCCCAGGGAGTGTTTGAAAAGAAGGTAAAGAGGCAAAGAGGGGACCATGATTGGGGGTGGGGGTGGTTTTGTCACACCACAGGACGACGCAGACACCTCCAGACATCCCGTCCGTGGTTCTACCCTGTGGTAGAACAGCATGACGTAACCTACCATAGGGTAAAACCACTGACAGGACACAGGAAGACAAACACAGACACAGGAAGACAACTATGAGGTCCAGACACCAAACGAGCAAAGTTACACCACAGCCTCCCCGAAACAAGAAACACTGAACGTGAGGATGACGAACAGCAAGATGCGCACAATCAACTTGCCTGGCTATTCCTCCGTAATCCAGTCCCTCCTCTCCTCTCATGATGATGTAGAGCCTCCGACGGAGGTCATACGGCTTCATATTCATGATCTGAGAGGAAACAAGATGGCATTCTCATTAGAATCTCAATCGACACGATAGGGCTTGAAAGTCTTAAAAATTGAAGTTATTTTTCAAGAAAGTGTTGTTCAAGGAAATGATGCTTGTCCACCTCAGGAGATCAAACTAAAATGATATGAGCTGTAGAGCTGCACGATTAATCGTTAAAAGATCATGATCTCGATTCAAACACCAACATGATCTCATTCCTAAATGACAACGATTGCCCTGTGTTTATTAAACCTTTGTCAAAATCACACCGGAACATTCAAATATGTGTTGGCGTTGCCGTTGAGCCAGAGAGAACTGTTGTCATGTATAGGTATGAAACAGATTCACAAACAGTTTTCCCAACCACACAGTGTCATTGTTTCTTTCTTACAATCATTCAAATGATCACAGAAGTACTAAGATAAAAGTTTATAGTTCAGATATAAACACTGATGTCTACACTAGCAATTTCAATAGCAAATCATCTTTTGAAAGTAACTTGGTGCTTCAAATAATGATTGTATCTGTTACATCGTTACACCAGTAAGTGTCATAAAAATGTATTTAACTGAGAGATTCGTTCAAAACTCTGATTCATCCAGTAATGAAACAAGCATTTATAAGTGAGTCATTGAATCATTCACTCAAACCATTTTTTTTAATGATTATATTTTTAATGATCAAATAATTCATTCAGATTAATTAAACATTTTAAACAGACTGCAGCAATTAACATTTTGTCAGAACTTCTAACAAATTACACATTATTTTGTTTACTTGTCTGTTCAGAATTGTGGGAGAATCTGTTTTTAATGAGCCATTTAGACTAAATGAAGATATACATAATTTGGAGTCCAATTTGCTTTGTCGTTATTGATGATCTAATACTGGTCATAAATTAAAATCTCCCTGTGGTGAAAATCAAGTTTTTAAATGTTGTTTATATGTCTATGTGGTGTTTTTAATGTGCTTCAAGATAAACCATGTGCAAATTCATGTCAACACCATTGCTGAGTATTTTCTGTTTAAAACTGCAGTGATACAAAGACAGTCTCAAAAACTTGGTTTGAAATCGCTAGCGTTTCTGACGTCACAAACTACCTTGTAACCAATCACGTCAACATGTGTTCGTCAATGAATGAATCGCTGAGCTGGTGAGAGTGAGTGGAGGCGGGGCTAATTTGCATATTCATAGAAGCGCGTATACTAAATGAGGCAAGGGTGTAGAGTTACATTGAAGCTATTTTAAGGCATGAAGAAATATTTTTCAAGGAAAAAAACATTTAAATGTGTCATTTTGGTGATCAAAGATGAGTTTTAAGAAATAAAATTATTGACTATAGGGGCACTTTAAAGAAAAAAAATACTGTTTGATAATTTTCCTTAAAATAAAATTGGTAAGAGGGTTTAACCCTCTGGAGTCTGAGGCTGATTTGGGGCCTGGAGAAGTTTTGACATGCCCTGACATTTGTGCTTTTTTCAGTTGTTCATAAACATATAAATGACAAAAGTGTCATTACACTGTATTCAGCACAAACTAGGCTACCATAATATGCGAGGAACATGTGTGTACATGTTTGTGTTTTTGAAGGAATAACATTTATGCGTGGTTATTGAAAAACAAAAAACTTAAGTCACTGAAATAAAGCCAAAAAAAGTATAGTAAATCTGTGTTTACAATACTTTAGGGTATTGAAGGTTGTAAACTAGAGTTTTTGCTTCAAAATTATGTAAAAATTATGCTGCCTACTCCTTCATATAAAACAATATATTGATTTAGTTTTTGTAAGACACTTTTTGCCAAGAAACACAGTATGCGTGGAGGCGTGAATCACCACTGAATAATGGGCCATTCTCACCTGAGAAGACAAAAGAATTGGATAGTAATGAGCTGAAATGACTTGCATATTAATGAGGCATTTCAGTCAGGTAGGCTGTGAAAAAAACCTGTGATGTCTCAAGCTCATCATGATATATGAAACATACAGAAAAATATTATTACAATATAAAGTAATGGTTTTATATTATACTTTAAAATATAATGTATTTCTGTGATGCAAAGAGTCTGAATATAGGCTTTTAGTTTAAAAGCATGCACATTTGGAGAAATATTGGATTCTCATATGCTTATGTCAATTTTCTATACAGAGGAGTTATTTTTTATTTAATATTCATTGTTATCTCTATGAGCGCTGGTGTTTTCAATTCATCCTTGAAGTCGGAGGGCGCTCTCTGTGCATTTTTAGTCCACAAATTCATCTAAAAGAAGAAGAGGCTATTCCATGAATGGAGTTTCCAATTCATACTGCAGCTGGAGGGCGCTAAAGAAACAAAAACTCATCTAAAATTCATCTATAGAAGAAAAGAAAACAGGAACTAACTGCATGTCTTCTAGAGCTCCCTAACCATGACTTTTACATCCAGATAAACACTTTTCAAGACAATAAATACACGATTGAGACGATGAATGCATGTATTGCCTCTGAATTTGCGTCTGAATAGCGCTGGCTCCGTGGGCGTGGCCGCATTAGCAGATAATGAGCTGAATCACGGACTTCTGACATGGCTCTCTTTTCATACAGATTACATAAACACAGAAGGTTTGTTTTCGATTTGACTTACATGATTTAAAACCTGACATCTTAACGTTTTTTTAGACATAAGTTTAACTTTTCTGTGATTAGTATTCACTAAGTTACAGTTCATTTTCTGAGAACTATCAGATTGGACTTCGTTCAGAGGGAGAGGAGAAATCACGCATCATGTTAGTTTTCTTTATTTTACAAAAAGCAGAACATTGTGTTTTTACTCCGAGTGTACACAAATAAAAGAAGATATTCTATAGTTTCAATTGATATATTACTTATGTCTCTATGACAAAAAATGACGGAGTATTTTAAGTCTGTTTTGCTGCAATGTGAAAAAAAACCTGCAAAACGCGCCGGCGCGTTTTCAGACCTCAGAGTGTTAATAGAATGAATTTATCAGATAAATGTAATTTTTTTGTTGTATACAGTCAAGAAAGTTTTTTTGAGGTTGTACAAGCCAAACTCATAATGATCTATGATAATGAACAGGGGGGACCAAATTGTTCTGTGCCTTTGATATAAAAGGCACAACCTCTTGGGACAACCTCTATACAACATGCATCACTAAAGCCATTTTGCAGGCATGTCATTATCATTGTGGTAACCCCAAAAGCTGGCAATGGTTCTACGATCTACTTGAGAGCAGAAACACAGCCCTGGGCAGTATGACAGTACAAATGTGTCATCCAAGGTTTATACTGCAATTAATCTGCAACAAAAATCGTGACAAAAAATCGTCTGCCTCCAGTGTAGACATTTCTGGTGATTATTACAGAAGTTGAGCAGCCCTGCTCACCACATCCTCATTCACTGACCTGTTGAAACGAGTCCTCAAACAGAGTCTGTCGAGATACGGAGATCTTCACATGACTGGGCAGCGCGTTGGACTGTGTAAAGAGGCCAGAAAAAACAGGAGCCCATACGTTAATTTGCTGATGCTAAATGACAAAAATGTTGCACTAGCATAAGGCCTGTGGTGATTTGAACAACTCACATGACACAAGAAGCGGAACTGGTGATATTTCCACCTGAAGCTGCGGTCGTATGCACCCGGAGACCCACCCTGCCTCGAACTAAACAGGAAGACAGAAAATAAAGCCAAAGCACTGTGAGGACATTCTGATGTCATTTGTTCCATGAGTGTGGCGCTTCAGACGCACTTAAACAGACATGAGCAATGAAAGGAAAACAGGATAAACTGAACTTTACAAATTGCAAAATAAAGTCAGTCCATAAACAGGTGAATGTGACGCATCATACAAGACAGAATGTGGGATTCAGATCCGGTAAAAGACTGTCATTTACACAAGGCAGATTTAGGGAGTCTTGTGCTGCACAGCTGTGAGCAAAAGGCATTTCACTTGACTTTAGAGAGGAATTTAAGACATATGATGTTTAAGACAACAAAAATATGTATGAAAGGAACAAAGGAGATACTGAGAGAAACAAAGAAAGAAAAATAACAATAATATTCTGTGTATATACTACACTACCAAAAGTGTGCAATAATTACATTCTTTTAATGTTTTTGTAAGAAGTCTCTTCTGCTCACAAAGGCGGCATTTATTAATCAAAAATACACTAAAAATAATAAAACAATATTGCAATTTGTGTTCTATATGAATATATTTTAAAATGTAATTTAATCCTGTGATCAAAGCTGAATTTTCAGCATCATTACTCCAGTCTTCAGTGTCACATGACCCTTCAGAAATCATTCTAATATGATGATTTGCTGCTCAAGAAACATTTCTGATTATTATCAAACAGTTTTTGTGATATTCTTCCATTTAAAAGTTTAGGTCAAGTACAAAGAGATATTAAATTGATCAAAAGTGACAAAGATGTTTATAATGTTACAAAAGATTTCTTTTTTTTGCTTTAAAAAAAAAAAAAAAAAAAGCTGTTATTTTGAACTTTCTATTCATCAAAAAATCCTGAAATATTAAGCAGCAAAAACAGCTAATGTTGATAATAATAAGAACCAATATTAATAAATGAGCACAAATAGTTGAGAATTGAGCACCAAATCAGCATGCCGAGTGATAATGTGACATAAAAAAAAAAAAAAATGTAGCTTTGCCACAACAGGAATAAATAACATAAATATGTTCAAATAGATAACAGTTCTTATTTTTATTAAATAAATGCAGCCTTGATGAGCAGAAGACATTTTTTTTTTTTAAATAAATAAAAAATTGGTAACACTTTACTATAAGGTCTCATTTGTGAACATTAGTTAAAAAAACACGTTTGTGCATTAATGTTAACAGATACAACTTTTGATTTTAATAATGTACAACTAAATGTAGAAATGAACAAATACTGTGTTATTTATCATTAATAATACAGTAAATAAAAGTATTATTTACGGTTAGTTCATTTTAACTTATGTAGTTAACTGAAATGAAACCTTACTGTAGAGTGTTACCAAAATGTTACACTTTTGAACGGTAGTGTACATATAGGATATATTTAAATTTTGAACTTTATTATGCGTCATAGACCTACAATGTATTGGCCGTCTGCTCTCAAGACATACTGAAAAACCCATACGAGTGGGTGGGAAGCTGCTGTGGACCCGTATCACCATCAGGTCCTTGATCTACTGTGTGTCTGTCTCTCTGTCGCAGTGAACACCTCCTTCCCTTCACATACAATCAAAACAAGCAATCTAAACTATATCGTGTGTGATGTTTACCCTGACTCAAAGCCTGGTCGGGGGTCTTTAAAGGTGGTGGTGCGAGAATTGTGGTCCACAAAGTATCGCACCCCCTCTGCAGTGTACTTCATCTCCCAGCCGGGCGGCAGGGGCGGCTCCTGGATCATCCTGCAAATGGAGGAGGGCAGTGAGAGCAGCGCACCCTGCTGGACGCTACACACATAAGACTGGGGGGGCTCAAATGTAAAGTAACATGCTGTTTTTCTGTCAAATCTAAAACGCAATGTACAAATAAACAAAATGCAAAAATAAAAATGAGCAAACAAATAAACAATGTTTTGCAGCTTAAGTGGATGAGTTTGATAATGTGTGGTATTCACTGGGTTTCTATCAACGGACTGATAAGAACAAACCAGTGCGGGTGAGGAAGCAACTAGACCTTAAAAGTAACGCAGCTTTCTCTGTAGTTTACAGAGCCAGGCATAAGAAAGTGTGATGTTATGCACTGCATGGCCGAGAGCCATCCGCTTAAACAGGAAAAGGCCTGTCAGACTGACGTAAAGCAATTAAGCGCAGTTCATTTGTTACGCAATATTTAGTTGTTGGCAAATCTGAAAATGGAAAACGTTCTTAAAAACAGATTTATGCTTGTGGATATACCGCTCATTTTAACAGCCCGGAAATTTAAACAAGACTTTGTTTCCAAAGGGCGGTGAGACTAAGAGCTAACAAATCAGCAACACTGAAGCAAATCAGATCAAAACTGGCAATTTTAGCCAACTCTTGTCCACTTTTCTGACAAGTGGCATTACACCTCTTCATATATTTTTTTTTATGGCATGACATTAAAACATTTAGCGCCAGTTAAAATTAAAATTCAATATTTGAGATGTCATATGTGTCAACTTAAAGGGATAGATCACACAAAAATGAAAATGATCCCATGATTTACTCACTTCTCAAGCTTTTCTGGGTGTATATGACTATCTTCTTTCAGACGAACACAATCTGAGCTATACTAATAAATATCCAGGCTCTTCCAAGCTTTGTAATGGGAGTGAATGGGAGCTCAAGATTTTGACGCCCAAAAAAGTGCATTCATCCATCATAAAAGTCAACCACA
Organism: Megalobrama amblycephala; assembly: GCF_018812025.1. Lineage (NCBI taxonomy): Eukaryota > Metazoa > Chordata > Actinopteri > Cypriniformes > Xenocyprididae > Megalobrama > Megalobrama amblycephala. Next base: position 7,600,111 of record NC_063058.1, read on the forward strand.
CGGTTAATAAAGGCCTTCTGAAGCAAAGCGATGGGTTTTTACTTTATAAACTATAATAACTGGCTTCCGACAAACATCTGTACACAAGTCGACTTACGACGGAAGCGTAACCTCTGACCCGTCGTATGACGCAATGACGAACGTGGAAGCTCAGAGGATAGAGCAAAACAAAACACCGGTCACGAGATAGAAGTCTAAAACAAGAAATTTTAAAGAGAAATGTCAGAGGATTTTGACATAAGAAGAGGGGCTTGAGTTTGTTGCACAGAGAGACATCCAAGCCTAAGATACTCCCACATCCTACGTCATGCGTCGAATCAGGGGGTCACTCTCCCACTGTAAGTCGACTTGCATACCGACGTTTGTCGGAAACTGGTTACTATAGTTTATAAAGTTGTAAATATGGATGTTTTTCTCTCAAAAACCCATCGCTTCGCTTCAGAAGGTCTTTATTAACCCCCTGGAGATGTATGGATTACTTTTATGATGGATGGATGGATTTCAAAATCAAACCCCCATTCACTCCCATTATAAAGCTTGGAAGAACCAGGAAATTTTTTAATAAAACTCTGATTGTGTTCGTCTGAAAAAAGATAGTCATATACGCCTAGGATGGCTCGAGGGTGAGTAAATCATGAAATAATTTTCATTTTGGGATGAACTATCCCTTTAAGTCACCTTGATCAAAGTGTGTTGCATGTTGCTTTAAGGTTTTAAGCTACCTATCATTAGTAACTTGTATTGCCAACTACAGGGCATCTTAACTGAATTATGACCTGCTTGTAGTTTAGCAGTTTCAGAGTCGCTTCCCCAACACTAGTAAACTGAGGCTTCACGCTATTTAACACCCGCTGACTGAACTCTGACAAACACCACTGGAATCTACAGATCACTTGCTATGGACTGTACAGGTCACGTGACAGGAGGACATGATTACCCTTGGGTTCGAGGGTCCTCCCACTGCGTAGTTCGGGTGTTGTGATTGACATAGTACACTCTTCCATTGTCCTGGCGTTTCTCTGAGGGAAAAGAGAGCACATTTATTAGTTCATTTTCATTACATACAGCTGTTTTGCATTCAGAATGGTTGCAAACTTACTTTAAAGGATTAGTTCACATTAGAATTAAAATTTCCTGATAATTTACTCACTCCCATGTCATCCAAGATGTTTATGTCAGTCTTTCTTCAGTTGAAAAGAAATTAAGGTTTAAGAGGAAAACAGTCCAGGATATATAGTGGACTTCACTGGGGTTCAACAGGTTGAAGGTCCAAATGTCAGTTTCAGTGCAGCTTCTAGCGATCCCAGATGAGGAATAAGAGTCTTATCTAGTGAAACAATCAGTCATTTTCTAAAAAAATAAATAAAAATGTATATACTTTTTAACCATAAATGCTCATCTTGCACTGCTCTGTGATGTGCCACGCATTACGTAATCATGTTGGAAAGGTCATGCGTGACGTAGGCGGAAGTACGATCCAGTGTCTATAAAGACTAAGTCAAACGGCCTTTACAAAAAGAGGTAAAACAACAATGTTGGATGAAGCTAGAAGAGAAAATGAGATTGAGTTTTTCGCCATACCAGGGTACTTCCGTCTACGTCACGCACAACCTTTCCAACGTGATTATGTAATGCGTGGAGCTTCACAGAGCAGTGCAAGACGAGCATTAGTGGTTAAATGTATAGAATTTTTATTATTTTTTAGAAAATGACCGATGGTTTCTCATCTGGGATCATGTAGAGCCCTTTGAATCTGCACTGAAACTGCAGTTTGGACCTTCAACCTGTTGGTAGCCGAATCCACTATATGGAGAAAAATCCTGGAATGTTTTCCTGAAAAAAATCTTAATTTCTTTTCCACTGAAGAAAGAAAGACATAAACATCTTGGATGACATGGGGGTGAGTAAATTATCAGGAAATTTGAATTCTGAAGTGAACTAATCCTTTAAGCTGAACAGTTAGTCATAGCCCGAAACCAAGATAAAAAGCTAAGTGTTACGTACAAGATGGTTATGCATTACAAAAAATAAGTCAATTACTTAACACTGTTGCTTCCTGTTTAACGTACAGTGATGTAATAGAGTCCAATTGTTTAGAGAAGGTTTTTTTTTTTTGATTGATTGAATACTTTATTGAACAACAACAATCAACAGGAAGTGTTCAAAAGGATAAAAACACAAAAAGCCCACAGGCTTATTTCCATTGTGGTCCTTAATTATATATATAGGTATATTGAGAACTGTTCACCTAACTGTTCTTTATTTACACACCCTCATACCAATTTGTGTTTTTTTTAAATACTGTAAATTACTGTAGTTTTGTTTACTTAATTTAAGCTGTTCTTCCATTAATAATGTTCTGCTTCTGATGGATTGGGTGAACTATTCCTTTTCATATTGAAAAACACACAAATGTAATGTTATCCTCTTTCAATCTCCCCATACACTGTTGGGTAAGACGGTGTCAAATCTGACAGAGCTGGCTGAAAACTCACAAGTCAGTGGGGCATCTCACTAGCACGTGCTCCGATATACCTTCTCGCATTTCGACTGGGTTTACCAGAACAGAGACGGACAGAATGTAAAGAGCAAAAAAAGAAAAGAGAAAATCTGCTGGCCAATTACTTTTCCACAAAAAAGACGCAGCACTCTGCCCTACAAGACATGTGAGAGTAACATACCCCTCACCCCCTCATTCACTCTCCGTCTGACATCTTGTTTTCATTAACAGTCGTTTGTGGAGCACACAGTAGCCCTCACATTACTGCTCACACAACACTCTCTTTTTCTGCTTTTTCCCCCCCTGTTTAACCCCCTCATCACAGAGATTTCCAAGCTTCATTTCACAAAGTTCTATTCCTGAACTCCACTACACCACTGTTTTTAACGGAAATAAGATTTAAAATATTTGTTTTGTTTTCTCAACAACAGATAAGGATACAGATTATTTAATTTTAAGATAAAATAAGATATGAACAGTGTTGGGTGTAACGCATTACAAGTAACTTGAGTTATGTAATCAGATTACTTTTTCCAAGTAACTAGTAAAGTAACGCATTACTTTTTCAATTTACATCAAAATATCCAAGTTACATTTTCAAATAAGTTTTACTTTTTCACATTTATTGACTGACAGCTCTCCATGTTGAGAGAAATAAAGTGTTGCGTGCGCTGTGTGAACATGATGGGTATTGTAGTTCTAGATTAATGTGAACATGCATTTACTCATCTCACTTGCACGAAAACATTCAGTATTCCTCAAAATGAATAAAAACAGTGAAATGCAATCTCAGAATTTATGCAAACCTGTAATAATTAACTACATTACACAAATATACTTTATGTATTTAATCTCACTTTATTAACCAAATTACTTTAGATTAGATTTAGAAATAAGAGTGATAAACTTTCTTCTCCTGTATCCTATTCTTCTGTAATCCAGAAAGGCAGCACTGCTGAAAGGTTTGTTTGAGCTGCGCCCTCTACTGTACAGGAGTGAATCTGCATTTCCTTCAGCCTGGGGCTTATTCATTTCACTTTTGGTGTGAAATGGCCTTAACAATTTACCAAAAATATAACAAGCAAGCCCAGCTGAAAAAAAGTAACACAAAAGTAATGTAATGCATTACTTTTCATAAAAAGTAACTAAGTAACGCAATTAGTTACTTTTTAGGGAGTAACGCGATATTGTTATTACTTTCCCCAACACTGGATATGAAGATGTGATTTTAATTACATCATTAAAAACATGTTTTTTGAATGATACTCAGGTTATCTTTAGACTGTAATAACACATCTCTCTAATGAAATACATAATATTTTGCATAATTAGCACTAAACTGTATTCCTGACAACCAGTTTCCTACACTGTGCTAGATTCAAGTCTATAATCGTATCATTCGCCACTGTCCCTTCTCACAGAATCAACTCCAAACAATACTTCACGCTCATTCATTTATTTATTCATTCAGTAAGTAACCATGTAATAATAGGACTAACAATAATAGGCCTCTGCTTCATATTTGGGTTTATTTTCCAGCTAGGCTTCCTATTACATGCATGTACAAAGCTGCTTTGTGAGCAAAATGTTTGCAAATTTATTTTCGCTTCGGGTTATGTCCAACTGTTAATATGCCATGTTACATAAAAAGCAATACATAAAATAAGTTACGTCACTCAAAACTGTCATAGTTTTTGTTATGGTGTTGTGTGATCCATCAAATTCTACTATTTATCAGTAGACGCAGAACTACAAAAGTATGAATATTGGTTAAAAAAAAACCCATTGGCCTAGCTGATTATAGGCCTCTCTCTAGTCTCTACTACTAAAGTTAAGATAAAAAAAAAAAGCTCACACTGATCTCATAAGAGACACCTCACCTGAAGATAAAGCATGAATGATGACTTACCCCAGCCTGGAGGAAGAGCACCGAGCGGGTCATTCTCCACAGGACCTCCAGATGGCTGTGAGAGAGAGAGAGAGAGAAACAGACCGTAGTTAGGACACTCTTTTTGAACCTTTTCGCAACACCTCCCCACACACCAGAACTCACAGAAACCTGTTCAAATAAACTACCAACCCAAATAACAGCAGGAATATACAGATTCCAGCTGCCGGTGGGCTTCGACCTACAAAAAAACCTTGTGATTCTAAGAGGTGTTTCTAGAAGGTGCTGAACCCAACAGATCACAGAGTTTGCCTCCTAATCTCAGAACAGAGACTGACGGAGGTGCTCAAGTGCCTAGCCAGCACCGTCCAAGTGCTACATGCCTGCCACGGGCAGAAAAAGACACACACACTGACACACATATGCATGCAGTGTTCCAATGATCTCACTGGCTGCTTGAAAACCCCACCCTGTCTCCATCCGCCCAATCCCGACCCCACCCATTCCTCCGTCCTCTTCTAGCAGAGCTGTGAAAGTACACAGGGAGGCGCGATGTCTGAGCGGACTGAAGTGAACATTCATGAGCGCTCCAGAGGCCCAGCCCCCCGCCGGACAAAAGCACCTTTATTCACCCACCACGGCCGTGTTTACTCTGTGCGCACATGTGTGTGTGTTTGGCACTGAAAACATCCACCCAGTGTGTGTGCTTTAGGCATAATTATAAATGAAAAACAGACAAACACACTCTGTGGGCATGTTTGTGAATTTATACCCTGAACGTGGTATAAAAAAGGTATAGAGTAGAATTAAAAACTTTCTTTGCTTTATGAAGCTAAATGAACAGCAGACTTTTAAAACCACTGGCTAAATCTAAATATTTGAATACATGCTAAACTATGCCTATTGCCCAACGTCATGAAACTATGTGCTTTTTGAAAGAGAATTTATACTTTTCAATAATCAATTTTTTCTACACAAAATCAACTTTCAGATGGTCCCCTATGGAACATATAATATTTTCCCCTATGGAGTTCCTGTATGGAACAGTGCATTTTAAAACTAGGCACAACATTAAGCATTTTCTTAAAACAAAAACACATATAATACCAATTAAATGTGCTGATGAAAATTAGATTCTAGGATGTATCGTTTTATACTCGCCTCTAGACTAAGTTTAGTGCTTAATCATCTGCAGTATGCAGAATGTAATTCCCGTTTTCTACACCATCAATCAGATAATCCAAACTCACACCATTGGCTAAATCAATGTTTTTGAGTTGGGCAGGCCAGGAAGCTCTAACACAGGGGTTTTCAAACTGGGGCCCAGGTAATGAAAAATGAAAATTCTGTCATTAATTACTCACCCTCATGTCGTTCCAAACCCGTAAGACTTCAGAAGACTTCTTCAGAAAACAACTGAAGACATTTTTAATGAAATCTGAGAGCTTTCTGGCCCTCCATTGACAGTCTATGCAATTACCACTTTGACATTTAAAAAAAACAATTCATAAAGAGATTATATATATATAACTAATCCATATGAATTGAGAACCAATTGAGAATGTCCAAGAACCAATGACAATCATTCTCATGTTACGCAGCACGTTTGAGCTTCAGCAGGAACCAATGAGGTTCATTCTCGTGTGTTACGCAGCACGTTTGAGCTTCAGCAGGAACCAATGAGGTTCATTCTCATGTGTTACGCAGCACGTTTGAGCTTCAGCAGGAACCAATGAGGTTCATTCTCGTGTGTTACGCAGAACATTTGAGCTTCAGCAGGAACCAATGAGGTTCATTCTCATGTTACGCAGCACGTTTGAGCTTCAGCAGGAACCAATGAGGTTCATTCTCGTGTGTTACGCAGCACGTTTGAGCTTCAGCAGGAACCAATGAGGTTCATTCTCGTGTGTTACGCAGCACGTTTGAGCTTCAGCAGGAACCAATGAGGTTCATTCTCGTGTGTTACGCAGCACGTTTGAGCTTCAGCAGGAACCAATGAGGTTCATTCTCGTGTGTTACGCAGAACATTTGAGCTTCAGCAGGAACCAATGAGGTTCATTCTCGTGTGTTACGCAGAACATTTGAGCTTCAGCAGGAACCAATGAGGTTCATTCTCGTGTGTTACGCAGAACATTTGAGCTTCAGCAGGAACCAATGAGGTTCATTCTCGTGTGTTACGCAGCACGTTTGAGCTTCAGCAGGAACCAATGAAGTTCATTCTCATGCAGCACGTTTGAGCTTCAGCAGGAACCAATGAGGTTCATTCTCGTGTGTTACGCAGAACATTTGAGCTTCAGCAGGAACCAATGAGGTTCATTCTCGTGTGTTACGCAGCACGTTTGAGCTTCAGCAGGAACCAATGAGGTTCATTCTCGTGTGTTACGCAGCACGTTTGAGCTTCAGCAGGAACCAATGAGGTTCATTCTCGTGTGTTACGCAGCACGTTTGAGCTTCAGCAGGAACCAATGAGGTTCATTCTCGTGTGTTACGCAGCACGTTTGAGCTTCAGCAGGAACCAATGAAGTTCATTCTCATGCAGCACGTTTGAGCTTCAGCAGGAACCAATGAGGTTCATTCTCGTGTTACGCAGAACATTTGAGCTTCAGCAAGAACCAATGAGGTTCATTCTCGTGTGTTAAGCAGCACGTCTGAGCTTCAGCAGGAACCAATGAAGTTCATTCTCGTGTTACGCAGAACATTTGAGCTTCAGCAGGAACCAATGAGGTTCATTCTCGTGTGTTACACAGCACGTTTGAGCTTCAGCAGGAACCAATGAAGTTCATTCTCATGTTACGCAGCACGTTTGAGATTCAGCAGGAACCAATGAGGTTCATTCTCGTGTTACGCAGAACATTTGAGCTTCAGCAAGAACCAATGAGGTTCATTCTCGTGTGTTACACAGCACGTTTGAGCTTCAGCAGGAACCAATGAAGTTCATTCTCGTGTTACGCAGAACATTTGAGCTTCAGCAGGAACCAATGAAGTTCATTCTCATGTTACGCAGCACATTTGAGCTTCAGCAGGAACCAATGAGGTTCATTCTCGTGTGTTACACAGCACGTTTGAGCTTCAGCAAGAACCAATGAGGTTCATTCTCGTGTGTTACACAGCACGTTTGAGCTTCAGCAGGAACCAATGAAGTTCATTCTCATGTTACGCAGCACATTTGAGCTTCAGCAGGAACCAGTGAGGTTCATTCTCGTGTTACGCAGAACATTTGAGCTTCAGCAAGAACCAGTGAGGTTCATTCTCGTGTTACGCAGAACATTTGAGCTTCAGCAGGAACCAATGAGGTTCATTCTCGTGTTACGCAGAACATTTGAGCTTCAGCAAGAACCAATGAGGTTCATTCTCGTGTGTTACACAGCACGTTTGAGCTTCAGCAAGAACCAATGAGGTTCATTCTCGTGTTACACAGCACATTTGAGCTTCAGCAGGAACCAATGAAGTTCATTCTCATGTTACGCAGAACATTTGAGCTTCAGCAGGAACCAATGAAGTTCATTCTCATGTTACGCAGAACATTTGAGCTTCAGCAGGAACCAATGAGGTTCATTCTCGTGTTACGCAGAACATTTGAGCTTCAGCAAGAACCAATGAGGTTCATTCTCGTGTGTTACGCAGCACGTTTGAGCTTCCACAAGAGGTTTGTTCTCGTGAATCAAGCAGGTTCAGTTAAGCTTCTGTTTATGTTTGCTGATCAATGTTTATATGTGAATAAAAGCTTAAATTCAATCTATTCATCATATAAAGCGATTGTGCCTCTAAAGAAAATCTGGACTAAACTGCTTGATTCATATGGATTAGTTTTATGATCTCTTTATGAACTTTAAGCGTCAAAGTGGTAGTTCCGTAGCTGCCTATGGAGGGACATAAAATTGCCCAGGTTTCATCAAAAATATCTTCACTTGTGTTCCGAAGATGACCAAAATCTTTCTAGTTTGGAACGACATGAGGGTGTGTAATTAATGACACAATTTTCATTTTTGGGTGAACTAATCCTTTAAGGGGGTGTTAGAGGGTCCGTGAAAAAGTTTAGTTGAAAATTGAAAATGTAAATAAAACCAAATTATTATAATATTTATTTATAAATACATAATATAATAAATATAATTTTAGAGACATACTATTTTATTCTGTTTTCTAAAGACTTATTTAATTTTATAAAGTTATAGTTTATGCTATACATAAATATATTACGTTTTTCCAAATAATATTGTACACATTTATAACCATTTTTACTGTATAAATGGGTCTTTATACATGATGATTATGTAAATTAATAAGGAAAGGGGTCCCTTACAAAGAGTTTTCCTATAGGCCATTTTCCTATGGACCTTTACAGTGTCATTACATTCATTTTAAACTCAAGAGGCGTTCCTATGGTTGCAGCCAAGACCTCTGACTAAGCAAAGTGTGAACTGGCATCTCACAATGTCCATTTTACCCTTGTTTTGTCCTTTTTCAAGCAAGTTATTTCATCAGTTGTGCTTGTGGATGAGGCGTATCTGATAGCCCACAACTTCATTTATGAATCATTACCAGTTATATGCCTTAGTTGGGCTAAAGATGGTCAAAAATGAGGGGGATGTTAAAAACTACTGTGTGTCAGTATGCCCCACCCTCAGCAGTCTCTATGACTAAAAAAGGTAGGAAAAAAATGAAAGAAAAGCCATGACATCATCTTCACTCCCTCTGCACGGCCATTAGATCCAAACCAACCCTCAAAGAAACAGAGAGAGAGAGAGAGAGAGAGAGAAAGAAAAAATGAAGGCTTGGAGAAAGAGAGTGAGCAAACACATAAAAAAAGAAGATAGACAGAAAACAAAACAGAATAACTCACTGAGATATAGAAGGCTCAATGTCCATATAACTGGCAACAGAATAAAAACTTTCCTTTCTCTTAAAGGAACAGTTCATCCCCCAAATTAATTCTGCCACGGGTCAGGGTGGCGCCATAGTTAATGTTTGACAGGAATGAAAACGAGGCTGTGAGGGATAGAAGCACGCTGTGTTCAATAGATAATCTTGTTGTTTACAGCTGAAAAAAAACATAAAAAAAAAAAAACTTTTATACCTTTAACCCTTTATACAGTATGTACCATTGTAAAGACAATAATTTATCCCTCACAGTCTCATTTTCATCTGCGTAAAATTAGCTTTGTACTATATGTGCTATTTTTCATATTATATATATATATATATATATATATATATATATATATATATATATATATATATATATATATATATATATATATATATATATATATATATATACACACATATATATATATACACATATATACACACACATATACACACACATATATACACACATATATATATATATATAAAGCATGAGAGAAGCACAGTGAGAGCTGAGGGCCGGAAGTGCCTTTTAATGACACAATTCTCTCAGGAGAACCTAATAAGCTGCAATTAGCACACAAAAAGCCCAGTGTGCAGTGTGTGCTGTGACGTGAGCCAAGGGCAATAGAGCGGGCTGTGTTGTGTCAATGGCAGCGTCCTGTGTTCTCAAACTCCACTGCAGCAGCACACGGCCACGACATGTAATGTTGGAATCAGCTGTCACTTTTGACACTTGTGTGAGAACTAAACCAAAGGCCTCATGAATAAATGCAGTGAACTACCATCTAAACTTCATAACATGATCATTTACTTCAAAACATACACTTCAAAAGTAGAAACAGAAGCACTTCTTAGGTAGCATATAGGTCTCTTTACACAAGCTGTATTTAATGCTGCTCAGAGGTGGCATAAATGTATTTATACAGCAATTACAATTGTCATTTAGTCTTTTTTATGGCCATTATGTCTTTATAAAGAGTTTTGAGCAGAGCAGCCTAAACCCAGCAGAAGCATGACTAAACAGATAAACATCAATATTACTCAGTATTATATTGCACAATCTGGCAGCTGCTGTCTAGCGTTCAAAAGTTTGGAGTCATAAATGTTTTTAAAAAATGTTTTTTTTTTCTTTTCCCAAGATTCTTTGACTAGAAAGTTTAAAAGAACAACATTTATTTGAAGTCGAATTAAAAATCTTACTGATCCCAAACATTTAAACAGTAGTGTGTGGGTGTATTTTATATATATATATATATATATTACACACAGTCCAGTCCAAAAGTTTGGAACCACTAAGATTTTTAATGTTTTTAAAAGAAGTTTCGTCTGCTCACCAAGGCTACATTTATTTAATTAAAAAATACAGTAAAAAACAGTAATATTGTGAAATATTATTACAATTTAAAATAACTGTGTACTATTTAAATATATTTGACAAAGTAATTTATTCCTGTGATGCAAAGCTGAATTTTCAGCATCGTTACTCCAGTCTTCAGTGTCACATGATCCTTCAGAAATCATTCTAATATGCTGATTTGATGCTCAATAAACATTTATGATTATTTTCAATGTTGAAAACAGTTGTGTACTTTTTTTTCAGGATTCCTTGATGAATAGAAAGTTCAAAAGAACAGCATTTATCTGAAATACAAAGCTTCTGTAGCATTATACACTACCGTTCAAAAGTTTGGGGTCAGTAAGAATTTTTATTTTTATTTTTTTGAAAAGAAATTAAAGAAATTAATACTTTTATTCAGCAAGGATGCATTAAATCAATCAAAAGTGGCAGTAAAGACATTTATAATGTTACAAAAGATTAGATTTCAGATAAACACTGTTCTTTTGAACTTTCTATTCATCAAATAATCCTGAAAAAAAATATTGTACACAAATATTTTGTACAATTGTACACATTAAATGTTTCTTGAGCAGCAGATCAGCATATTAGAATGATTTCTGAAGGATCATGTGACACTGAAGACTGGAGTAATGATGCTGAAAATTCAGCTTTGCCATCACAGGAATAAATTACTTTGTGAAATATATTCAAATAGAAAACAGTTATTTTAAATTGTAATAATATTTCACAATATTACTGTTTTTTACTGTATTTTTAATTAAATAAATGTAGCCTTGGTGAGCAGACCAAACTTCTTTTAAAAACATTAAAAATCTTAGTGGTTCCAAACTTTTGGACTGTACTGTGTTCATGTGACTACAGTGGTTTAACCTTAGTGTTATGAAGCGACGAGAATACTTTTTGCGTGCCAAAAAAACAAAATAACGACTTTATTCAACAATATCTAGTGATGGGTGATTTCAAAACACTGCTTCATGAAGCTTCGAAGCTTTACGAATCTTTTGTTTCGAATTAGTGGTTTGGTGCGTGTATCAAACTGCCAAAGTCACACGATTTCAGGCTTCGTTACGTCATAAGTGTCTCAAAACTTTTAGAAATTTCAATGGTTCACCACTGGGGGGGGGCGATGATCTCTGTGAACTAGTGATGGGCAGAGCGAGGCTTTGTGAAACACTGAAATAGTTGAAGCAAATGAGCCGAATTGTGTCGAGGCTTCGAAACAATCTGAAACCCTTCTCTACGGTGACACTTATTGGTCACTTTCACATGTTGATCTGAAATAACATTAACAACGATTCAGACAACCGTTGCCGAATTATAACGTACATGTTGTTTGTGCCAAACAAGGAAGTGTGTGGGGGAGTGGATAGTGTTCTCGACTGGGTTCGAATGCTGGTCAGAACAGTGTTTTGCTCTAAAAACTCATGCAAATAAACACCTTTTACAAACCCATTGCAAATGTTTTATTGAAAGTAAAATCTATAAATCATTTAATAAGATGTATGTATAAAATGCCTTCTTTTATCAATTTTCAAGGCTAAAACCTAGAAAAGATCATCACCCCACAGAGGGGAATCACTGAAATTCCAAAAAGTTTGAAACATTTATGACATAACGAAGCCTCGTTTACTGAAATCACGTGACTTTGGCAGTTTGATTCACACTCCGTACCACTGACTCGAAACAAAAGATTCGTAAAGCTTCATGAAGCAGTGTTTTGAAATCGTCCATCACAAGATATTGTTGAATAAAGTCGTTATTTAGTTTTTTTGCTGCACAAAAAGTATTCTCGAAGGTTGAACCCCTGTAGTCACATGAACTGTTTTAAATAAGAGCATTTGAAAGTGTTAATTATCTTGCTGTCTATGGAGGCCTCAATGAGGTCAAAATGTGCTCATGAGGTCAAAGGAATACGCCTGTGTGAGGTGCTGTGTTTACCTGGTAGAGGTATCTCTGGTTGAACTGCTGCATGGCTCCCTGCAGCTGACTGCGCTGAGACTGCCACTGCTCATAGTTGCGTACGGACTCTGCTGTGGGCCGCTGCCATGTTGTGGTTCTGGTGTTGTGATCCACATAGTAAAACCTTCCACGCTGGTCCACACGCTTCTCCCAGCTACAATACAGACACGGATCACAGATTAACACCAGCCCCAGATAGGTGTATAAGTGGCCGTGCACAAAAGTGAATTGTAAATACATATGCAAACAGAGCTCAAGCTGAAGCCAAACTGATGTTTTCGGTTTTCTTTCTCTTTTACACACAATGTTGTGATCCACTGACACCACTGTTATAGCTTTATTGGCTTGTACTTTCAGGGGCTGCTCTTGAAGGACACATCTTGAATTTTTTTTTCAGATGCTAATATGTACCAGACAACACCATTGAACTTTGTCACACATCTCAATGTTTTTTCAGCATCTTGTGCCATTAGATTAAGAAGTTAAACTTTTAAAAAAATTGCCTCAAAAGCCTCCATTCCACTGCACTCCTGTGTGAACAGTCCCTTACAGTACTGTGAAGCTAGAAATTTGGCAAACTGCTTTTCTGCAAAAATTTGATCTAGGCCAAACTTCCTCCATTCAGATGTGCAGGTCTAACACTCATTTACAGGAAATGTTTGGTTGCGATATTGTTGCTCAATCCAGACAAATCTTTTTCAAGCAAAGAAGAAAAGCAAAACAAATGACATGAAATTTCAAACCCAAGCAAGTTTAGTCTTATTTCCCTCCACAGATATCTGTCATCATATATCTCCTGATCTGGCTTGATAGAGCTTCACAGAGATTGTTGACATTCCAGAGCAAATGACACACAGGATATGAATATAGGCATTCATTTAAAATAAAGAAGTGATATAAACACATATTTATTTATACATTTAAAAACAGAGGATGACACTTGAGGATTCATGGAATATTGTTCAATTTGTGAGGAACTTGCCAAACAGATAGCAGAACAAACCTGACATATGGATTAATCCAAATTTATGGACTCATCTTTATAAGTCCAATAAAAATATGTTCTCATATTGGTTTGATCACAAGCAATACTTTTGTAAGCAATGTTTCATTTAAATCAGAATCACTCATATGCGCAAAAATGAGTTCACCGTCAGTAGCATGGTTGTCAAGGTAATAGTGACAGTTTATGTCTTTATCAAGTTATATAACTATACACCTTTTATATTCCATAAGAAGTGTGTGTGGGAGCAAGTATGTAAATTATACATCACTAATAGCAGTTTATTTTTGCAAGTTATGCTTTCATGCTGACATGCAAACTGTACTGGAGTTCACATGAACTGTACCCCAGTCCACAAGTTTACAGTTTACAAGCGGACTTTACCTACCAATAAGAAGGCAGTGTTTTAAAACTTTCTAATAACATAAAACCCAGTATTCCCAGATATTCAACCCAGAATTCCACAGATATTCCTCAGACACAGAATATGTGACAGAGCACAGATTTCATGTGGGCCTGAACAAAGCATAAGATACTACACAGCTTTAGTGGAAACTCTCACAAGGGGCTACAAACACATCTTTGTCCCTCACATGCTTTTCCAGGATTTGTCATCAAAGGTCACAAATAGCTTCACCAAAGGGAAAAGTAAAAATAAATATAGCTGAAAGCAGAGATGACAGGCCCAAGCCCCAGTGCCATGCCAACCTGGCAACTTTTGGAAAACTGCACGGCAGACAATGTGCATTTAAAGCGGGTAAATATAAAATGATTACGTCAAGGTCGTTAGCATGCGACATTTACTGCAAAAGCTGGTGCCACAACAGCCACATCCATGAGATCATTTGAATTTAGATGAATTTCATGTCATAGGATATCATAGGTCAATTTTAAATGAGCGGTTCAAAATGTTATAAGTCCAGATGCATTTATCGTAAGGTCTTTTTATAGTATTATTAACCAAACTATTAAACTAATTATATATTATTATATACAGTGTGTTTATATTATATACAGTGAGTGCACTACAAATTAACTGGTTCTATGACTTTATTTTGTTATTTAAATTGATTGAAAAAGATGAGGCCTAAGAAATTTCTTATCCTCTAATGCAGGCAAAAGCACACAACGATGAATGGGTTAAACTCTAAACCATCAAGAGTAAAAAAAGACTCTCACACACACAGAGAGAGAAGCAGAGTGAGATCTAAGGATCAGTTGAAGACTGTTTACCAGTTATTTGAACCAGAAAATTCAACGAAAATAAATAAAATCTAAACTGTAACATAGTCTTTGTTATTGTCTAAATATATATCAGAAGGTAAATACACGCATACATCCTTTCTAACACAAAACATGTCATGCATATTTTAAATCATTATATTATTTTATGTGAATGAGTGGGCAGGATGATTTCACATCGTTTTGATGCAAAACTTTAGGCTACACGATCCAGTTCTTAAAAGTCTTAAACAAATATAAAAGCCTTAAAAGCCTGAACAAATATTCAGTATGGGTTTTATGGTCTTATTTCAATGACTTACAATTTTTTTCATCTCAAAAATGATTTCAGCTTAAAGGGTTAGTTCACCCAAAAATAAAAATGTCATTTATTACTTACCCTCATGTCGTTCCACACCCGTAAGACCTTCGTTAATCTTCGGTACACAAATTAAGATATTTTTGTTGAAATCCGATGGCTCAGTGAGGCCTCCATAGACAGCAATGCCATTTCCTCTCTCAAGATCCATTAATGTACTAAAGACATATTTAAATCAGTTCATGTGAGTACAGTGGTTCAATATTAATATTATAAAGCGACGAAATTATTTTTGGTGTGCCAAAAAAAAACAAAATAACAACTTATTTAGTGATGGCTGATTTCAAAACACTGCTTCAGGAAGCTTCAGAGCGTCATGATTCTTCTGTGTCGAATTATGATGCGGATCGCGTGTCAAACTGCCAAACTGCTGAAATCACGTGACTTTGGCGCTCCGAACCGCTGATTCAATATACCGATTCATAATGCTCCGAAGCTTCCTAAGTCGTTATTTTGTTGTTGTTTTTTTTGTGCACCAAAAATATTCTCATCACTTTATAATATTAATATTGAACCACTGTACTCAAATGAACTGATTTAAATATGTTTTTAGTACCTTTATGGATCTTGAGAGAGGAAAGTCATTGCTGGCTATGGAGGCCTCACTGAGCACGGATTTCAACAAAAATATCTTAATTTGTGTTCTGAAGAAGAACGAAGGTCTTACGGGTGTGAAGTGACATGAGGGTAAGTAATAAATGACATTTTTATTTTTGGGTGAACTAACCCTTTAAGACGCATAAATATTTTCTCAAAACTACAAACTTTTACATACGTGCTGCTCAAATATTATTGTATAAGAGTCTGTACTGAATACAGTGTAATCAGACTTTAGCCATGAAAATGTTATAAGTAACAGAAATAAGCACAAGCATCAGGGCATGTCAAAACATGTCCCAGAAAACAGGGTTAACCCTAGAGGGTTAAGTAGGAACGTCCTGAGCCCCTGCCTGTGAAGTACCTGACCTTGTATATATGGAATGATTTTAATAACTTTAATTTAGGTGATTTGAAGTGTGCACCAAGCACTAGGAAAATACAAGTATCAGATCAAAACTCTGTATTGGCAGATACTCAATATTAAATTACATGACTCATATTGGTTTGGGGGAACATGAATAAAGAAAACTAATTACATATCTTGCATTACTTGTAACACGTTACCCCCAACACTGCAAGCAAGTACACTTTACTTAACATGCACATAAACTGTAATAATATCACTAACAAAAGTGACACAGTTTATTCCCTACCTCCCTTTATACTAGTTTTTCATCATACAACAAAGTAGGTATATTGGTATGAGCCACCATAGTCATCAAAAATATAGAAAACAGCACAAAGTGATGATGCAAATCCTTCCCAGCTACACACAATGTACCAGTTATGCAATTTATTGGTAGTTTTCGTAATTTAATTTGCTCTTTATAATGTGAATTGATATACAGCGTGCACCTCCACATTTGCCTGTGCGGTTGAAGAGTGCACTATAAAATCTGACAGGACAGGAAAGTTTGTTTTTCTGAGGTGAGAGACTTTTTACTTCGTAACAAGTTACGAAAATAATGCTAGAATAATGACACCGACATATAGCTTGACCACATCTCATCTGACAGCAGATTTGAATCAGGACAACACGTTTTTCTCAGACACACTGCCGAAATCCCAGGAAATAAGAGCTAACTCTTTACTTAAACTACGTCTGACAGAAGAGTAAACAGAAATCATGTTTTCATGCACGTCTTGCATCCGAAAAAACATTTAGAATTACATTTGTTGTTGTTTCATTGACTACACACTCTGTGACCCACCATCGTAGACAATACAATATCACACTCACACACCCCTAATCTTACATACTTCACCTTTTAGGGTAGTGAAGTAATTTTAGATGTTAATGTGCAAATTGTTAGAGACTGACATCTACAAACTTCTTCCATAAACATTACCCATCAGCATGTAAAAACACATGAAAGACAGATACACACCCTGGTGGGAGGGGTCTCTCCCATGTGGTGGTCTTTGTGTTATGATCCACATAATAGACTCGTCCATGAGGAAGAATTCGCTGTTCCCAACTGCAAGAGATAAAAATCATTGAGAAAACTGATATGGCATGCGTTCATGTTTAAATTCAACCCAAGCTTTCTGACGTACCCAGCGGGCAATGCATCAGTGGCTTGAGTATCTGTGGCTACTCCGGTCGGGTCAGTGGTGGATGGGGTGTCTGTGGCTGGCGGCAGGGCAGAACTGTCCGTCCCAGCAGGGGGGTCTGAGCTCAGTGATGGTGAAGACAGATCTGGACGTGACAGATGACCGCCCTCTATCCCATTGGTAGGAGTCTCACCTTTACCTTAGCAAAGACCAACAAAAAAATTTAATTAACATCTTACCAAATCAGACCACTCAAAGAGAGTTTACAAGAGCCTAAGTAGCCCCAATCGAAACGTTTCAGTCTTGTGAACTGAAATGTGACAAGATTTCTCTTTGAGGTGAAAAGCTGTCTCGCGATATCATGACAGAATGTGAGGGTGAAATTAAGATGACGTTTAAGAATATGCCACCGATGTTTACATTATGCCTCCACTGTTGTTGTTTATATATATACACGAGCTGCAGAGTCGTACATAGTGTAGCAGGAATCAGAGTTCACCGATCACATGATGAGAGTAAGTGACGAGATGACTGACAAGACCATGGCGGAGGATTCGCTGCACAACAGAGCCTTACAGTGCGTTCACACCAGACGCGAATGAAGTGTTAATCGCGAGTGATTTACATGTTAAGTCAATGCAAAGACGCGAATAGACATCCTGCAGTGCAATTCATGTGAATGACGCGGCGCGAATTGAGCGTTTCGGGCGTTTGATGCGCGTAACGCGTGATTCGCACGAATCGCGCAAGTTGAAAAATCTGAATTTGTGCCGCATTAACCAATCAGGAGCTTGCTCTAGTAGTGACGTGATTACAACGTAGCGAGCGGAGGCAGAAATCTAAAACAACAATGGAGGACAAAATCATCGTTGTTGTACAATTCATCTTCGTACTTTTATAGAAACAGGAATTAAAAGGATCTTGCTTGGAAGAAAGTGAGTGAGGAGTTTGGACAATCTGGTAAGTTGTAAAAAACGGTCCTTACTCAATTTGAGCTATATATATATATATATATATATATATATATATATATATATATATATATATATATATATATATATATATATATATATATATACACATATTGAAACTACAAGCTAGCTAAAGCCAGCAAATTGAGCTTATTCGCCATATTTTACAACTACTTTCCTGCTGATGGTTTGATGGGTTTATTCAGAGGAAGTGTGCAGAAAGAAGCGGAAGAGTCTGAGGGACACATATTTAAAGGAAAGGGAGAGCCCCTTTCATGACGCGAATTTGCGTCTGTTGTGAAGTGAATTTCACGTGCGAATGAAGTGAGTAAACTCAAAATGTTCAAGCGTCCAACTACGTGCGAATAGCGCGCTTTATTCGCGCAAGTCGCGTCTAGTGTGAACGCCCCATAAGCGTCAAAATTGTAGAAGCTCATAAATGATGTACAGTAAGGTCTGAAAATACTGTATTGTTACTTTATTGTAAATAAACAGTATTTTTGTCTTTTACTAATAATTCATTCACAGAAAGTAGAACTGAAATGACATTGATTTCAAGATGATTAGTTAAAACATTTCAAATGCACCTGCAGACACTTTTTCTAGTAATGCATTTCGTCATTGAGGGTTTCTTAAAAATACTATATAAAAATCTTGTCTCGTCCTTGTGAACTCACTCTCCTGTCTCGTCTCGTGAGCTAACTGTCTCGTCAGACCCCTATTAGATTGTGATACACTATGATACAATGTGTATGATCATATTTCACAGCAGCCTGAGTGAGTTTGTATGTTTGTAAATTTGTATGTGTGTGTATATATCTAACCAGCACTGCTCAGGCTGTTGATAGCAGTCTTTGAGTTGCGGCGGCATGTGGATTCGGCAGGTTCTCCATTCAGTTCACCATTAGTGAGAACAGCTCCTCTGATGTCAGCTGGAGAATCTCCACAAGAACCCCCAGATGAATGACGTAAACTTCTGAAAATATATAAGAGACTCATATAAGACACACATTGTATGCATGTATGCTGGTTATGTGTATTTATGCTTCAGTAATCCCACACACAAAGTGAATCATTTTAATTATGGGTGTCCAACCTATTTGTACGTGGGGCAAGTATTTTTAGTAAATCAGCTGCATGCCCACAAAAAGTGCATGACTTTTTTTTAGACTTCCCAAGCAAATTCCTTTATTTAGGATGTTAGCAAATTGGGCCTAAAACTGACTAGAAAACGTTTATCACTAAAATTAACACATTTATCATGCTTGTTTGGAACATACAGGTGGAGGGTAACAGCTCCTGTTTTGATAGATTTAACAATTTTGTCATTTTAGTAGTAAAATGAAGCAAAGCAATTTGGAATTTGCAACCTAAATGTTACATTTGAATAAAAACCACCCCAAATTTTGTCCTCCAAACCCTAAAACATTTTCCCAGTACAATTTAATCATAAGTAATTGTGATCAATTTCATTTAGAGTAACTGTATGCAACAAAGACACTGACATGCACTCCTTTTTTCTTAATTGGTCTATTTATTTTATTTATTAACACTGTTTTACGACAGCTTCAACTGTGGTTCCACCAAAGCATTTTTAGCCAGCTGAAAACAGCAGGCACTCTGCTGAAAATACCCACAGTACCTATGGGCGCTTGAGAGAGCATTTTTTTCAGTTGAGACGCTTTGCTTGTTATGATACAGAATATCCGCGGAAGTGTTTCACATATAGTTTTTTTTCTGTATTGTTTGTATATAAAAAGTTATACAATGTAAAGTATTTGCTCTAGCTCTTGTTCCATTATTTTGCTCGTTGTTGTCGTCTGTTGACATTGTACGAGCAGAATGTGGGGGTTGGTCGGTGTTGTATTTGTCCCGCCCCTCCTCCACTGTGATTGGATGGCTGTGTATAAAGTGACAGCTCTGCGTTTTACCCAAAGTTGAACATTCTTCAACTCGAGTAAAAAAACGTGTTCGCTCAGTGTGCAATAGACGCTCAGAGCCTCGTTACACTCCTTCGTTTTAAAAACGAAGAGCTCCCATTGAAAACAATTGGAAAATATGCTATAGCCTCGGAAAAAATCACTTTGGTGGACACATGGATTTATGGTGCGTTCACACCAGGCGAGAATGAAGCGTTAAGCGCGAGTGATGTGAATGCAAAGATGCAATAGACATCCTGCAGCCCGAATGACGCGATTCGCGTGAATGACGCGGCATGAATTTAGGGTTTCGGGCGTTTCCCGCTGACGAGTTGATGTGTTTATTCAGAGGACGTGTGCAGAAAAAGTGGAAGAGTCTGAGGGACACATATTTAAAGGAGAGGGAGAGCCCCTCTCATGACGCGAATTAGTGTCAGTTGTGAAGTGAATTTCACGTGCGAATGAAGCGAGTAAACTCAAAATTTTCAAGTGTCCAACTCCGTGCGAATAGCGCGCTTTATTCGCGCAAGTCGCATCTGGTGTGAACGCCCCATTAAAGTTGGAATGAACTATTTTATAATGCATGTTAAACCATTTTGAGTATTTTGTTGAATAACATTAATTTGTTATTAATAATCTTATCTTTTGGATTTAATTTGTCAAATTCCAAATAATAGAGAAAATAAACAAGTTGTATGAAGTTCAACTGTTTAATTCACTGGATCACTTAAATATGTAGTTATTTAATATGTAAACCATTGGAGAATTTCCAGCAAAATTAACTATATTGCTATATACAGACCATTGCCATGATAAAAAAATAAACTAAATCTAAAATACATTTACGTTATACTAAATACACTTCATCTATTAACACATTTACTGATATATTGCTTTAGACTTACTGATATAAAAATTATAATTAAACTTTATTTAGATTACTACTTGTGCACAATGCACAGTTCTTAATATTAAGCCTAAAATGTGTTTTAATGTCACTATTGATGAGGAATGTATGATATTTGAATAATATTGCAAGATATTCAAAGTGTACCTTAAGTATACTTGCAATAGTTTCACTTTAGCACAATGAAGTATACTGAAGTATATCTTTAGTTGGACCACAGCACTACTTCTGCACAATTAAAGAGCATTAAGTACAAAATTACTTGTTCCAATTTAACAGACTTTAAGTATACCAGTTTAGTATACTAAAAGTACAATAGCAGTGTATTTTTATTAAAACATAATATGTAAATGTATTTGTAGTATACTTTGCATAAAATAAATGTATTTCAAATACATTTTAGTACATTTATATTTCACTAGGGTTGCCATGGTAAAAATTTGGTCATACCACCAACCCCTAACACTCTTGTAATTCTTCAGCCCATTTAGTTTGTTATGCATAAAAACACAAGGATGTTCTGACTAGAACATGAGAGAAAAAAGCAGAAGACATGAAGCAGAAGTATAAAACACAAACACACAAAAAGCCAGACATAAACAATGGGAAAATGAAAAGATATTTGTGCTGACCGTCCACGGGGGCTGCTGGTACTGGGGCTCTCCTCACTATGAGCTCTGTGCATATTAGACCTGCTCGAGTGAACTACCTCTGCACAGAAAAAAAACACACAAAATCATCATAAACCAGTGCATTAGGACAACCGATTCACATCATGCAGAAACGTTTGTCATTCCTACTTAGAGTTTATGTCATTAAAGCAATAATCCATGAGAGGCCATACATTACAAGGGTAAAAATCAGTAGCATTTAAGACAGTTCACCTTCATGTGTGTAATTTGTTGTTCCAAATGTATGACTTCATTTCTTCCAAAAATGACCCCCCAAAACTGACCATAATAGTAGAACTGAAGCAATCCATATGACTTGTGGGCTATACTCCAAGTCACACAATATGTCTTCAGTCTGTTTCTCAAGTCATTCACAGAAAAACTTTTCCTCCTGGACAGCTCTCAGATGTGTACAATTTGAATATGGGCACAAGACACAAGAAACAACGACATTTATCTTTGTCTAAACTGGCTTGACACATCTGGATAAGCCACATTAGCAGATAAACAGAACTGGGAGCTTGTTCTGTTCTTGTGTCGGTAGAAAGACTAGATTTCTAAAATGAGGGACGGGCCACAAATCCATGAGTGCTGTTTGCTAAAATGTGTGCACTGATTATGAATTTGTGGGTATGGGTTGAAAAAACGAAGGTATGGTTTATAAATCTGAGCGCACAAATTGGACATTTGTGGGTATGGTTTATTAATCCATGGGCACTTGTTGTTAAACCGAGGGAACAATTTAAAGTGATAGTTCACCTAAAAATGAAAATTTGATGTTTATCTGCTTACCCCCAGGGCATCCAAGACGTAGGTCACTTTGTTTCTTCAGTTGAACACAAATGATGAATTTTAACTCCAGACTATTGCGGTCTGTCAGTCTCATAATGCATGTCAATGGGAACTCCATCTATAAGAGTCAAAAAAAAAAAAAAAACATGCACAGACAAATCCAAATTAAACCCTGCGGCTCGTGACGACACATTGATGTCCTAAGACACGAAATGATCGGTTTGTGTGAGAAATCGAACAGTAGTTATATAATTTTCTAATACACCAGTATGTCCAACTGCCTTGCGCATCCGGTTGGTGTGTTGGTCTGAAAATGCGCTCTGATGCTGGAAGAGAACTCTCGCGTGTGTGAGCGATCACTTCCGGCATCAGAGTGCATTCAGACCTCACACACCGGATGTGGAGGGCAGTTGGACATACTGGTGTATTAGAGGTAAAAAATTATATAACTACTGTTCGTTTTCTCACACAAACCGTTCATTTCGTGTCTTAGGACATCAATGTGTCGTCACGAGCCACAGGGTTTAATTTGGATTTGTCTGTGCATGTTTTTTTTTTTACTCTTATAGATGGTGTTCCCATTGACATGCATTATACGACTGACAGACGGCAACGGTTGGAGTTAAAAATCATCATTCGTGTTCTACTGAAGAAACAAAGTCACCTACATGTTGGATGCCCTGGGGGTAAGCAGATAAACAGCAAATTTTCATTTTTGGGTGAACTATCCCTTTAAGAATCTGTGAGTACGGTTTATAAACTGAGGAGACGGATTGCAAAACTGTGGCGACGGTTACTTCCCGGGCTTCGTAGAATCCCATAAAGGGAACTATTTCATTTTAGGAATACCCATTAATTTAATATTGACATACATCTGAAATAAAAAAAATAAAATAAAAAATTCTGTATTATGACACTGCTTGTGTTTCTGCTCTTAATTAAAGATGTTTGGGTCATTGACGAATTATTTTTTTTTTAACATTTTTAAAAACCTCAAACAAAAACAAAACAATGGAGATTTAATTAATTTGAAGATTTATTAAGTGTTAACAATAAGATTATGTGGTTTTTATAATCAATTAACAATGCTTTTGTCATTTTTTACAATATGGAAAAAACATTGTCACCAAAAAAAGTTTAACCAAAATTTCGGTTTTACCGAATTACATTTTTGGTTATACCAAATGATGATATTTTAAAGCAATGCAAACAGGCTGATATCTAGCTAGCTGATACTGACCGCATGACTTGATCTAAAATGGTCCCTTTATATTAGTTACTCCAAATACGTCAATGAAATAAATTTTTCCGGACATTCTTCAAACTGGACTTCTACGCATAATTTTAATACCATTTTGCACTATGTTGATATATGATATTATAAAATCATGCCAGAATAAAAAATATATACATTTATTACATTTTAAGATATTTTAATCACAAATAAAATGACTGTATTGGCCTTTGGACAGTTAAACCTAATGACCTTTTCATAATTCAAAATCTTTAAAATACCTTTATATGCAGCAATAATTAAAACTTTTTTGGATTTAATAAAAGAGATCTAGTTGTACTACATTACATACTTTGGTTGCCATATCTTTGTTTCTTATTATTATTAAACGGCCTTTGGACAAAAAAACAAAAAGACCCATCACGTCATTGGCCCGTTTGTGTTTTATCCTTCTGTTTTTAAGTAGTTTCACATGGAAGTGTCTGTTAATGAAGCCTTGCAGTTGCAAATGTTAAACTCAAATGGAGCAACATTAAAGCTTTTAGCACAAAATCACAAGTTACTGTAAGAATGTTTGAAGCTTAGAAAGTTTGAGCACAAGTTTCTGTTAACTGAATGTGTGTGTGTGTCATTCTGGCTTTCCCCAGGACTGTACACAAAGACCTGTTTATATAGTATGTGTGTTTCAGAAAAAAACTGCCAGGGGAAATGAGGGAAAACATTAAACCAACAAGAGCGACTTCAGAGTGAACAGAGGACCCTAACAGACCCACACACACTCCAACCTTTATCCACCGCTGAAGGTCAAACACAAACTTGCACACTGAAAGAACACACTCCAGATCTGTATACTGCGAGCCGCTAAAACAAGGATGAGAGATCAGATCACAGAGCCGGTTGTTGTTCTGGTTGTGAAAAGGCTCAAAAAGAACATTTAAGCCAAACTGTCATTTTATGAAGAGTGTGTGTGTGTGTGTGTGTGTGTGTGTGTGTGTGTGTGTGTGTGTGTGTGTGTGTGTGTGTGTGTGTGTGTACAGGTTTAGCTATACTTGTGAGAGGCAAATGTTCTTACTACTATACTGAAATATTACGACAACTGACTATTTATGACATTTAACTGGTCCTCACTAGGTAAAAAGGCTTATAAATCGGCCGAACCATGTTTTATTTCAATCTATTTTTTGCACATGTTTCTGTGATGGGCAGGTTTAGGGGTTTGGGTTGGGTTAGGCCATAGAAAACATCATTAACCTGACAGAAACTGGATAAAATATTTGAATGCTACTGATCCACAATCTGATTTCTGACTTGTGATGCAGCCTGAATCATAATAACATCGTGTTTGTTCGATAATATTCTTCATCAGTATTATTGATTTGACTGCGCTGACACTAATGGATGAGAACTGAACTGAGCTGATGATGGCATCACTGTTTTCTCCAGAGCCGCTTTATAGATGAAAAGAACTAATTTAATAATTGATGATCTTTCCAACAGAACTGAATCAACACTGAACTGACTCCAGCTGAACAATGACGCTGTTTTCTTTTAGAGCTGCTGTACAGCCAAAATGAACTCCGTTTGCATCGACATGCTTTACGCTTGACATGCTGCGATAGTTGCTGCTAAGAGGAGAAACCTTTTGTTCTGCCATGGAATAAAACAATTTAAGAGATAACTGCAACTTTTTATATCACAATTCTGACTGTTTTTCTCAGAATTGCAAGATATAAACTTGCAAGAGTTATAAAGTCCAATTTTGAGGAAAAAAATGCTGACTTTTACGAGTATAGTCCACAGTTCACATTGGCTGTACAGCTATCATTCACTCATCTGTACCAAAGTGCTGTTAAAACTTGGTGATGTGCAAAAGATCTCTAAACAGAAAATTGCTGTTAATTTTCTAGGCTGTATTAGTGAGAAATATTAAGGAGAAATATATATTTTCTCCAAAACGTGTGCTATGATTACTGGCACTTGAAACTGGTCACGTTGCCATTCATTTTGTACATTGAGGTTACTTGTGTGATTAGGAACACTTTAGTGGCAAGCCATGACTTCCTGTTTTAATGGGGTATAAATATGATGTTATATACAGCAGGGCTCGACAATAAGGACTGCCCGATGGCCCGGGGCCATTGTGAACGACGCTCGGGACAGTAGATGGAACGGTCACTTCGGGCCAGTGCTGTTGGGTGTGTGTTATATATCGTCTATGATATCGTAATTGTTGATTTAACGATCTGATATTATCGTGTATGTCCCTCACTTTACAAAAACAAAACAAAAACACACCCATTGAGTGCACTCATGCACTATGTGACATGTGACATGTCTGGAAGGTTAGACTAGTGTGCGTGCATTTTTAGAGTGCACACTGTGTGATTTAGTCTATTAAAATGCATTTATAATGCCCCCAGAATTCAAGATAAGCTGCAAAAATGCATGTCTTTTATATTTATATCATTTAATATAGTTAACCAATATTACACAAAGAGCGCCATTTTTCTCCAAATATTAGCATGATTACAAATCTGATATTGATTTTATTAAGTGTACAGTTTAATGAACAAGAACTTCATATCAAGTGACTGTTTTAGACACCAAATCGTTTCGCTTTATTTCGCCTACTAAAATAGTTCCAAAGTAGACAGCATTGTTTTGCGTCTCTAAGCAACACTTCCTGAATGAATCAGCCGTTTGAATGAATCGGTTGAATTTCAATGATTCGCTCATTAACAGTGATTCACTGCCACCTACTGGCGGGTTTAATTTCACATTGCTGCTGGTGTCTCTGTGCACGGAAAATTCTGTCAGTTACGTCACGTGAGGTATCGGTCTTCGGAATCGGGGGTATTTTTACGAGTACAAGTACATGAGCTTGGTATCGGGCCCGATACCGATACTAGTATCGGTATCAGTGCATCCCTATTTATGATTTAACTTTTTTAACTTTAGTTAGTGTGTAATGTTGCTGTTTGAGCATAAACAACATCTAAAAAATTACATCGCTCAAAATTCAATGCAAAGGGAGATATTTTCTTTTAAAGAATTCTCTGTTTAAGGACTACAACAAACAGCTGGTAGGAACTACAACAAGCTTCTTCCCGGGTTAGAGACATCACTAATCCTAAAATTTACATAAACCCTGCCCCCGAGAACACACAACAAAGGGGGCGAGGACACGTTGAGTTGTTGTAGTAGAGTGTTGTTGCCATGCGGTCATTTTACACTGAACTGCTTCACAAACAAGGGTCAATTCAACGCTGGATTTGCACAAAAGATTAACATGACGGCACATGCTAGTGGATGAGTTGAATCAACTCCACAGCAACTACATAAATTTATAAAAATCTAAAAGTTGTAACTTCTTCCTGAGTCTCTCCATCAGTGTTCGACTCCGGTTTGAACAATGTAAGGCTGAACACCGTTACTGACAATCCTCATTTTGGCTGCGTGAGATTCTCCAGCTTTGTTGTTGTTGAGCACCCGAAGCACGAACTGTTAAAGCTCCACCCTCTTTTGGAAAGTGGGCCGGGAGCAGCAGCTCATTTGCATTTGAAGGGATGCACACAAAAGTGGGGGACCCAAATAGGTGCAAATTTGACAAGCTATAATAAATGATCTGTGTGGCATGTTGAGCTGAACTTCACAGACACATTCTGGGTACACCAGAGACTTATATTAAATCTTGTGAAGGGGCAATATAGGTCCCCTTTAAGAAGTAAAAATAAATTTGAGATGGAAGTGTACAATCTTTATTGGCATCACACACAATAAGGAGGATGTCTTGGACATAATAATTGCATGGATTATCTGTACTTATGCACAAATAAAACTCAGGTTGCCCAAAGTAAATGCAGGTGTGCCAATATTTATTTAAAAAAAAAAAAAAACTTTTATTTGAGAAAAATACTTGTTTATGATAAATCTAAAGAACACAAATACTCTTAATTAAAGGATAAATTCTAGTGAATATTCCGAATGAAAACCCAAGAGGACAAATAGCCAAGAACTTTCCACAGCCTGTTTTGCTCATATTCACCAAGGGTACCGATGTTAGTGGAGGGCACTGTGTGTTTATGCAAGTACTATAACGACAGACTATCAAATTACTGAAAAAATAATGCACTACTATGCCTATAATAATGCCTCCTTTAAAAATATCAACACTACCACCTCACCTCTAAAAAAATGTCTTTTGCTTTTCAGTAGCAAAAAAATTTTACTGATGAAGTCATGGGGCAATGCTGACAAGAAGTTTCAGTGCATGTGAATGTGTGGGAGAGAGAGCCAGAGAAAGACAACATGCTTTGTTTATCCTATTGTGTTTGTGACTTTTGGTCATTTTTCTGTGGTAGTTCTAAATGAAATAATTTGGGCAAGTGATACGGAGCTGTAATAGTTGGTTGGAACGACTTTAGCTGTGCAATCATTGAAAAATTAAATCAACACCTCTAAACGTGTGTAAGCCAATCTAACATGTGGTTTAAGTAAAGACGAGCGTACACTGTGCAAGTTCGGACATTCTGCCGGTTACGAGCCATTGCGCACGTTACAAATCACATGAGCTTTTGCGCTAAACACAGAGACTTCATTGAGCTTTCAATGTTGCTGCAATAGCTTCGGATATAAAAAAGAAAGAAAATAAAAAGACGAGAGTGCAAATGATTTGGTGAAAAGCAGAGAACAGCAAAGCAATTCCTTTCTACAAAACAACTAGAGAGTTTATTTGTGTGTGTGTCGGTGTATGTTCACTCTGGGTGGTTGCAGCCACTGGGCTATAATAATATTCATAGATCTAGCCAATGTGGTTGTGTATGATTTGGCAATAGGGGACAGCCTATAAACTGGTCAAAATAGGGCCAACCCCCTGAATTTTTTAAACATGTTTAAAAATTATCGGGAGGTGCTTGTACCCCACTATGCTCGGCTCATAATTCTTCTCACACACAATGTGAGCCATGACCATACAAGCATCAACGATTTCCACACGATTTTAAATCGCCTGTAAGCTTGTATGACAGCAAAAAAAAAAAAAAAATAAAAAATAAAATAATAATAATAATAATAATAATTTTTGTATTTCATATTTTAGGTAATCCACAACTAGCTGTGCATTAAACAATTTTAACTCGTGGAGTGCATTAAAATCGTTGAAAGGTGACCTATAATGCCCCTTTTCACAAGATCTCTGTGGTGGGAAGTCTCTGGTGTCTCCAAAATGTGTCTGTGAAGTTTAAGCTCAAAAAACCCCGCAGATCATTTATTATAGCTTGTCAAATTTGCCCCTATTTGGGTGTGAGCAAAAACACGCCGTTTTTGTGTTTGTCCCTTTAAATGAAAATGAGCTGCTGCTCCCGCCCCCTTTCCAGAAGAGGGTGGAGCTTTAACAGCTCAACAACAACAAAGCTGGAGAATCTCACGCAGCCAAAATGAGGATTGTCAGTAACGGTGTTCAGCCTTACATTGTTCAAACCGGAGTCGACACTGATGGAGAGACTCAGGAAGAAGTTACAACTTTTAGAATGAAACTGGACGTTTCTGAATGGTTAGTGGATAAATTTATGTAGTTGCTGTGGAGTTGATTCAACTCATCGACTAGCTTGTGCCGTCATGTTCATCTTTTGTGTAAAAATCCAGCATTGATTTGACAGTTTGTGACAGAAAAATTGCACATGAACACCCTCCCATTTCAACTTGAATGCGATGAGCTCGTAATTACTTCAGCAGTGGGAATTATCAAATTTCCGAGAGCACATGAAGGCAGCATTATTCACCATACAGCACTAGCCTTGAGTAGCTTGCTTGCATATAGAGTTATATATATATTTAAAAAATAAATAAATAAATAAATACTGGCAGGTTTTGGGTTTAGCTATGGGAATGTTTTAAAGGTGAAATCTTCAACCAACCCCTCCTGTGAAATATAAAATGCATCTGAAAATAAATTTGGTGGTCTTGTTTGAATCTCACAGTTTAAAAGACAACTCTAGACACATTTAATGCTTATTCTCTGTATTTCTCTTCTTGTGGCTTCAAATTAACATTACAGTGTTTCCCACAGGTTTGAAATATACTTGCGGTGGCACCCGAGTGAAAAATCCTCCTATTACCCACGGCACAAAAATGGTCTACTACATGTGACAAACAAATAATGTGTGATTTTTAACACTATTTTTATTTATTGAAATTAATTTTAATTACATAGCATACTATTACATACTAATATTATGTATTATGATGTATTGTAAATTAAGTAAAATTACAGCATTTAAATGGTTCTCCTTTTCCTATGTTCTCCTTGCTATGTCATATGGTGTCTCTCTCAGTGAATGGGACACAGATTTTACTAGTAAAATTTAAATAATTAATAATATATGTTTCAAATAATGTTCTTAGTCTTTTCTTCCTGTGGGGGAGACTACAATAATTTACTATGAATTAAATCAAATTAAATACAATTTATTGTGTAACCAAAATAACAATAATGTCCAGAAAAAGAAGAAAAAAATGTAGCTTGTGACTTTTAATTATAAACAAGCCCGAAATTCACCGGCACTCTTATTTTGAAATGTTTACACAATTGCGGGCTGATCCTTCAGATTCTTACAATCGTCTAAAACATATTATATAAAGGCCATAAAGTAGACATTGTCATAATCCATCAACTTGAGTTCATTAGCAACCGCTTGGCATAAATCTGCGCTTTTCGTTGATTGAGAATCACTTTGAAGCAGTCTGAAGCGCTGTTGCACGAGCCTGTAGAACGCGCAACAGCGCCGCCTTGTGACTTTGCAACGATTGAGGATGGTTTCATTATCTTGGGCGGATACAAAAGTATACGAGGATAAAAATAATAAAAGCATAAATGTGTCTCCAAATATACTTGGGCGGCTGTTAATATACCTGGGCGGCCCACCCAAGTAAATTCTATGTGTGGGAAGCACTGCATTGAATTGTTATATGTTGACTGATTGTGCTCTATATAGGGCTGTGCCGATAAACGATATCATATCGAATTGCGATAAAATATATGTCGATAACGATGATAAGCTCTAGGCATTTTTACTCGATATGGATTAATCTAAGAGCCAATCATACAGCAGAAATATGCGACAACAGCCAATCAGCATGCAGCTTTTAACGTTCACGTCAAAGAACAAATTCAATTTCCTATGGAACTTTGCAAAGAAAACTCGACACAAGGACGACAAAAATGAGTGGAAGCAGCAACGAAAGTGAAACTAACCTCGAGTTATTATCCAAAAATGATGAAATTGTCAACAAAAAGGGTAGCACGAATTCAGTTATATGGAAGTGGTTTGGTTATTAAATAATAAAAACAACACAACCAACCTATTCATCACAGTGCTTCCCACACATAGACTTTACTTGGAGACACATTTATGCTTTTATTATTTTTATCCTCTAATACTTTTGTATCCGGCCAAGATAATAAAACCATCCGCGATTGATTAAACTAGCGGAAAATCTCTCCTCGCCCTACGCATTTCATACCTGCTCGTTATGTGTGCATCAGAACTGTTTACTCCCGCTGGCATTCCCACGTGCGCTGCAGTATTTCACAAAGAGCGCTGCATGTTGCAATGTCACAAGGCGGCGCTGTTACGCGTTCTACAGGCTCACGCAACAGCGCTTCAGACTGCTTCAAAGTCAATCAATGAAAAGCACAGATTTATGCCAAGCGATTGCTAATGAACTCAAGTGAATGAATTATTACAATGTCTACTTTATGGCCTTTATATAAAATGTTTTAGACGGTTGTAAGAATCTGAAGGATCAGCCCACAATTGTGTAGACATTTCAAAATAAGAGTCCCGGTGTATTTCGGGCTTGTTTATAATTAAAAGTCACATGCTAAGTTAGTAAGTTGCTTTAATTTTTTAAGGCCAAATGTGTAATCTGTTTTTGTTAATAAACTATAAAATAATATTACTATAAAACTATAAAATCTTAAAATGTAATTAATAAACCCTCAAATTTTTGTGGCTTCAGTCATAGTTGGGATACTCTTTTAAAGCTGGCAGCATTAACAGTTTATTTATCGAAATATATATCGTTATCGATCAATATGGGAAAAAAATTATCGAGGTTGCATTTTTGCCATATCGCCCAGCCCTAGCTCTATATCATGTACACAGAGTTGTTAGAGTATGTCATATGAATATTTTTACAAACTAGAGATGGTCATTCATGGTAACTAAACTCACTTTCCAGTAGGTTTGATTCCAGGGAAAGCAAGAACTTATCAAACATATCCGTGTACCTAGAACAGTGTTGCCAAAACCACAGTTTTCCTGTGGAATAGGGCTACCGGTACACTGTTGCCGCGGGTTGTTTTTCCATGTCAACTGGTTGCAGTGACCCCAAATAACATGATATTTAGCCCCTAGAATGCAAATTTCTCGCTAGTTTTGGGTTAGTTTTGAGTAGCAATCAGGCAGGTTTTGTTGTGAAGACCTGGCAACCCTGACCTTCAATGCAACATAAGTCTCTTTGGATAAAAGGGTCGGGCAAATGCATAAACGTGAATGTAAACTCACCATATCAGTCTTTCTACAGTAAAACAATCAATTGAATTTAGTACCCGTGCACCGATCTAACTGACACATGACTGCTTTGTGCTTTCCAAAGCAACTTACTCCCAGTCAAAAATGAGTGTGTATAAGTCTGAACAGATTGGGTTTGTGAGTAGTCAATAGACCCACTGACCTCCTGGGCTCTGTTTGTCAGTTGTGAGTACACAGAGGAGAAAGCTCTCTTGTGAGCATCCGCCGGGTCTCCTCTGGTCAAACTCGACTCTTTCCATTCCAGCCCCTCTCACCACAACCTCCTCTATTCCTGCATTTACTTTAGGTGGAGTCACCGCCAAGGCTTTGCAGACTCATGAATGTGCATTTGTTCATGTGTTCTGTGTGTTCTACCAGTGTTTTCTATGAAGTGTGCATGTGTGTCGGTGAACAGGACTTACTGTCTGGGGCAGCGTTGCCATTGGGCAGAGATCCTAGATCAACAACCAGGCCGTCCAGACAGACGTTGAGCTCACCTCCTGCTACAACCGAGCCTTTGTTCTCAGTCTGTAGAACCAGACTGAGCTGAACATTCTCCACTGCCAGTCAAAAAGAGAGAGAGAGAGAGAGCTCTAGTGCTAGTAGATACATGTGTTTTTTCCATTTTATGAAACCTAAATTTCATTTACATTCATGACATTTTATTTGACTGATTCATTGTTTTGGCAAAACACTCACTGGTTCATATTTTGAGTTTTAAAGCAGCAGGGAAGAAGTGAAACTGGTTTAAAAGGGGAGTGCTCAGCTGTTCATTGAGATTTCATTCTGTCCCACATTAGACTCAAATGTCATTTATTTCTGACACCGCAGAACACGTGCTGACAGAAACAAAACATTTAAAAAAGTCTTTTTAAGTTAAAAGAACAATTACAAATCTGTTATCATTTACCCTGGTCATCTTAAACTTGTATGAAGTTTTTATGTGCAATAATAAAGTGCATTTTTGACGAATATCCTCTTTTATAAAAAAAAAAACGTTTGTACGTTTGACAGGAACTGTGATTTGGATCTACATGTAATAGTTTTTTTTCATGCAAACCCAGCTGTCTTCCGCCAGAAAGACAAAAGTTCAAGAATTTCTCCAAACAATGTGAAGCACACAGCTGACTCAGAACAACTTTACCAACCTGACCAAAAATAACTAGGACTAACATTGTGGAGTGACTCTGCTGAAAGTCAAACCTCAAATGTTCAGGAAAAACACTGAACTGAGCTGAAAGGAATTCATACAAACCTATTGAAAATCCCTTGAGTATTAATTACAGGGGGGTCCGAGATATTCCCACCTTATATTTTAAACTGTTACGTTTTTTAATTCAAGTAGCTATAAACCTTAGTCAGGTTAGCGCTATGTTTAATAGCAATAAAAACGAGTCTGTGAGGGACAGAAGTACACGAAACATCTTTCCAAAAAAATCTTAGTAGAGAAAAACTCCATAAAACGGTTCTGAAAGTTGTTAGTTTTGAAACATGTGATCTAAGACCTTTATACAATGCATGCCATTGTAAAGACTGTAAGTCCATCACTCACAGGCTTGTTTTCATCTGTGTTAGATTCAATACGCCATCCACCCTGATTAATGTCAATGCTAATGTCTTTTTTCCCCACATTCTTTGTCTAGCAACTCTGCACGGCTCACCAGCTCCACAAAGCGTGAGAGAGGACGGTCTGCATGTACCCAGCTACGCTCACTCCTGCACCCTCCATAAACAAGGCTTTAAACTTTATTTATTGTGCAAAAAACTTTAAAGAGGAGAAAAATGAACTGACAGCTTTCGTTCAAACAGAGTAAGCGGACAGAGACAGAAATAATATTATAATGGCTTTATGTGAATGTTGTTTTAAGCTCAAATAAATTAGGGCTCGACATTAAACCGTCATGTGCAAGTAAATCAGTCGTTCACTTGTCAGAGTAAAAAAAAAAAAGTTGTTTGTCTGGAATTTTTTTTTTGATTTTTTGTTGTGTAAATCAAAAATTTGACATTTACCCCAGTGGCATTTTTTTTTTTTTTACCTTTAAAATGGCTTTTTTTCTAATCTTATTAAATGTATGCTTCATCTTTCATTTTAAATTCATAAATGTGATCAATTATTATTCTAATTGAATTTAGACACTATAGGGCTATTACCAATCAAATTAAATCATTTTCACTAAAAAATTACAACTGCATAAATAATGTTATAAGATTGTACAATGTAAATCGTTTTTTTTTTTTTATTGTTTTGTCTTTGTTTACTAGTTTTTATTGAATTATTTTTACATTTTTAAAATAAAGTCTTTCAATCAAAATTCAATCAATCAATTTGTTTTAAATATTTTTTAAATATACAAATAAAAAATGTTGGAAAGAATTATACTTTTAGACATGAAACTAAACCACCAGTAGGTGGCAGCAAGTGACCATCTTAATGAGCGAGTCATTGGTCCCTATCATACACTTGGAGCAATGCGGCACCAAGTGCGACGCAAGTGTTTTTTGCTAGTTTCAGCCCAACGCAGTTATCATTTTCAAGTCCAGCATCCACATTGTTTAAATAGCAAATGCACTCTTGCCCATTTGTGTGTCCATGGGTGTGCTGGTCTGAAAACAAGGTGTGTTCAGGCACATTGTTGCTGTGTTGTTATTTTGAGGCAACTGAAAACAACCGCGCCACTGGCGAGCAAAAACCTGATCTAAAGTCAATGGTGCAATATTTTTTTTGGTATTTACTGGGCACGTTAGTAATATGCGCCTATAGGCGGGTGCACAACGTCCGTACACTCTGCTTATTACACACACGGCAACACACAAACATGCCAAATATTAAAAATAAAAGAACCACAATGTAAAAGTTTAATATTGTGTGCCTAAAGATAAAAATGCTTTGATGGAATCCGGCTTTTCCCGTAGATGGTCTGCTCACGCTTTAACCTCAAGCATGAGCAGATCCATTTCCTCGCTAAAGAAGCTTTCAGTTTTCCCCTTGCAAATTCCAACATGTAAATAGCGAATCCGCCATGGCACAAGCGCAACTGGCTTTTAAAAGGAATGGGAGATGAGACTCTGATTGGTTTATTGCACTTTACGCTTAAAACACACCCATTACTCATTAAGAGAATAGGGACAACCCTTTTAGACCATGCGCCGGGTGGCCGACCATTTTTCCCGTTGTTAAACTAGCAAAAGTGTATTTGGACATGCCCTAAGTGCACTTGTGCCGTGTGCTTTAGACCATGTGCTTAGATCGTTAAAATAGGGCCCATTGAGTCATTCATTCAAACGATTCATTCAAACGGCTGATTTATTCAAGAATGAGGCAGTTGTTTATGAATGGGTCATTAAATCTTTGACCGAACCGATACATTCAAAACGCTGAATTATTCAGTACTGAAACACAGTCGTGTTGCTATGAGATGCGCTGTGGTTTATTGAACTGTCGTAAGAAATCAGTGTCACATTTTCAATCGTGATGGTATTCAGGAAAACAGCACTTTAGGTCATGTGATGTTGCTTAACTGTATTATATGTTACAAATAAAAAACTGCACATTTTGAATTTTTGAGTTTCTTTGTGCATGCTGCACTAATTCATTTCGATTCCTCGGGCTGGTTGGGCAAGTAAAATGGTCTTTCACTTGCCCCTTCAAAAAAATCCATTTGTCCCGGACAAGCGTTAATGTCAAGCCCTGACTTAAATTAAAATTTGTTGTTTTTTTATGTTCTGTAATTGTCAATAAATGATCATAAAAATAATCTGACAAATTGCAATTAAGGCTTTCAGTTATACTGTTGAATAGCTATAATTTCTCATTTTATCCCCAGAAGAAACATTTAATAAAGGCATCTGTATTGTTATCAGTAATACTGGCCTTCATTCATAAATACTTAAAAACAGACTTTGTTGTTACCACATTAACTTGGCGAATATATTCATCATTATTTTATCATAACTCACTCTTGCCATCATGTGTTCGTAGAGTGTCCAGTAAGTCAATGGTTGCGCTGCCCAAAAGTTCCTTCCTCAATGTGTGACAACTCCACAACTTCAGATCCAAACGACTCTGAGGAGTCACGTTCCTGTGAAAATAAATACATAAATAAATATAAATAAAAATGTAAAGTAACCTCCATATGTGTGGATCAGACTTGTTTAACCTCACATTAGTTCTCAAATGGACATTTGTTATAGCTAAACACAGTCCCCTAAAACTGGAAAAGTTTTTAAAAAAGATTTTAAATAAAGGTAGAAGACAACCATCACAGAAAAACAGATTTATTTACTTCACTGATTACAGAGAGCAAATCAGTGGTCTTAGGTAATTATTTGTCATGTTTACAAATTATTATATAGGCTACTACTTAAAATTAACCAATATATAAACTCAGTCACGTGATGCCTTACAGGGTGAGGTCTTCATTCCACTGCAGCTCAAGGTGTCCAGTACGTTTGCCTGTTTTCTTCGTTTCACTGGTCAGGCCGTCGGCAGTCACTTCCACAAATGAACTCAGACGAGATTGACGACTGGGGAGTTTAGGAGACTGAGGCTTAGCAGACAGCACTGTTACATGAGCAGAAAAGAAAAACAACAAACATCCGTGAAGAGAAGATTAGAAGGTTTGCAATATTTCAATGAGAAATAGGACATTTCAGTTCTAAACTACTGTGAACCAAATCAATACAGAGCCATCCATCCCATATTCACTGTTATTATATTCACAACATACCAGAAATAACAGACCAGGTAATGTATCCAGGGCTGGCCCTAGCTTTTGGAGGCCCTAAGCAGATTTTCAAAATGGGTCCTGTGTCTGGTTTCACCACTCCCATGCCCCAAAGTACACAACGTACACATCCTGCACTGACACCTTATTGTAATGTGAACTCAGAATATTTATCTTTAAAGAAATTAGAAAAATAATAAACTACTGAGTAATATAACTTTATGTAGCGTGAACCACCAATGTCAATACAATAAAACAAACAATAATAAAAAAAAAAAAATTATAATAGATATCTTGGTAACACTTAAGGTTCAATAAGGTTCATTAGTTAACATGACTTGTCATAACTTGTTTTCATGACAAATTATTTAAACATATATTAAATAATTAAGACATTATCATAGGTTTGGGAAGTTGGCAGGTGAATGATTTATTTTTAACAGTGGATTTGGGTGATGTTAGAGCTGATCCTTTAATTTTGAACTCTCAAAGTGCACCAGATTAATGAATTTATCTTTAAAATGTACAAAATTTACCAACCTATAGGGACAGAGGTACAACCACCACAGAAAACACACAATCCTGTGGGAAACACCGTATATATGATAGTGTTCTCAAAATACAAATCTTATTCTCTTAATATTAAAATACCTAAAATTACGTGCTTGTAAAGGTGTTTTTTTCTGCCATGATCAGGATTTTACCACCTCCGCCTCATTTTGAGCCAGGAAAAACCCAGAAATACAAATATTTAATGGCTATTTGAAAACCATTTACATGCTGCTTGACCTTTCTTCTCTCAGATATAGAAAGTTGCACTTCTTTGTGAACAGGGGTAACCACTATATTTCTGCTGGTCACTATACACCACCTACTGTCAGACTGTGAACTTGCATTTTCATTTAAAATTGTCAGGATCAGAATTGCTGGACAAAGAAGAGAAGCTAAAGCTGACAGAAACAAGACTAGGAGGTTAAATGTAGAATTTCAAAGAGCAGCAAGGAAGGACAAAGAGATACTGGCGGCAGAGTTGCATGAAACTAGAAGAGGACTGCCAAAATGGGCACACCAGGGATCTCTTTGCACAGGTCAGGAAATTTCAAACTCCATTTACAGCATGCAAAGGAATGATAAAAGATAAAAATGGAAGAGTTTTGACTGACCAGCAAGGAATTAGAGCCACGTGGCAAGAATACACACGGAGAGCTTTATGCAAGCACCAGCAATGGGGAACAACCCAACTATGACTCAATGGAAATAGAACCAGCTATTTAAAAATTAAGAAATTGTATGGGCGATGCAGCAATTACCAAACAACAAGGCCCCTGGTTTTGATTTCATCCAAGTAGAATTGCTAAGGCTTATTCCACCTGTGGCCATCAAAACGATTTGCCAAAAGATCTGGGAAACCAAGAAGTGGCCAAAAGATTGGGAAAAAAAAAAAAAAAAAAAAAAAAACAGATTTTATACTAATACCAAAGAAATACCAAAGTTGCAACTACTGTACAATAGCTTTGATTCTTCACACAAGTAAAATCCTTCTTTTTGGCAGCAAAAAATATCAACAATCTCCGTTATGCTATATTATTAGCAGAAACTGAGGATGGTCTGAAACGTCTCATAATAACAATTCAAAAGGAAGGTGAAAAGATGGGAACATCAAAATGTCAACAGCTAGATCTGAAGTAACTAAAGTAACCATCAATAGAGAGGAAATTGAATGCGTTAAGGACTTTTGCTTTTTAGGATCTATGATTGACCAAACCGGCAACTGCACAGAATTTCATTAGAACGAAATGCAATGCTAAGCATGCACCAAATCTGGAGAAGCAAAGACATCAATCTCACAACCAAATGCTGGTTAGTCCAGGCAATTGTATTTCCCATATCAATATATGGATGTGAAAGCTGGACTATGAAAAAAAACTGACTGTAGACGGATTGACGCCTTTGAATTATGGCTCCTAAGGATACCATGGACAGACAGAGAGGTCCTGGAGCACATCAAACCAGAGATGTCACTTGAGGGAAAAATGACCAAACTGTGGCTCACCTACTTTGGCCATGTGATGCAATGGTTAAAACACACACTTTGTTTCGACACCATCAAAAGGGACACTGGCTTAGGCATAGAACAGTTGAAAAAGGAAAGTATGGCGAAAGCTGGCCCACTGGATCGGATACGATAAATGGCTAATCATCATCATATCTTGTCAAAATTCAACACTTAGACTACCATTATCTTGCTCCTTTCTTTCATCCTTTTCCTCTTTTCTGCATCAGATTGATCAGAATTGATCAGATTGCCTCTTTATTTTCAAACTTTATCAAAGTTATTATTACCAAGCAAACTGTGTCTATGTATTAGGTACAGCAGACTCTGATAACATCACAATAATAAATTCATCACAAACGGCTTTTATTATATAATTTTCTCAAGAGAAGAGAATGTTTATGAAAAGTTCCAGCATACAAGACAAATTACTGCTTAAAGGTGCAAATATGTAATATTTTCTGTCCGCTAGAGGTCGCTAGAGGCCTATTCAAAAAGGCATAGTTTGATGATGCCAAGTTTGAGCGCGGAATCTTGGGACATGTGGTCTTCACCTCAACAGACGGTGCAAAAGAATCGGGATAGGACTCGGGAAGAAATCATGTTCATGGATGCGATTATAAAAGGGTTAGTTCACCCAAAAATGAAAATAATATCATTTATTACTCACCCTCATGTCGTTCCACACCCGTAAGACCTTAGTTCATCCTCGGAACATAAATTAAGATATTTTAGTTGAAATCCGATGGCTCAGTGAGGCCTGCATAGGGAGCAATGACATTTCCTCTCTCAAGATCCATTAATGTACTAAAAACATATTTAAATCAGTTCATGTGAGTACAGTGGTTCAATATTAATATTATAAAGCGACGAGAATATTTTTGGTGCACCAAAAAAACAAAATAATGACTTATTTAGTGATAAGTTATTTAGTGATAAAACACTGCTTCAGGAAGTTTTGAAGCGTTATGAATCTTTTGTGTCGAATCATGATTCTGATCTCGTGTCAAACCACCAAACTGCTGAAATCATGTGACTTTGGTGCTCCGAATCATGATTCGATACACTGATTCATTATGATCCGAAGCTTCCTGAAGCAGTGTTTTGAAATCGGCCATCACTATATAAGTCGTTATTTTGTTTTTTTTGGTGCACCAAAACTATTCTCGTCGCTTTGTAATATTAATATTGAACCACTGTACTCACATGAACTGATTTAAATATGTTTTTAGTACATTAATGGATCTTGAGAGAGGAAATGTCATTGCTCCCTATGCAGGCCTCACTGAGCCATCAGATTTCAACTAAAATATCTTAATTTGTGTTCCGAAGATGAACGAAGGTCTTACGAGTATGGAACAACATGAGGGTGAGTAATAAATGACATTATTTTCATTTTTGGGTGAACTAACTCTTTAACATTACTGTAGTATGAAGCAGTGCAGGAGCGAGTGTTGTGGGAGCTGAACGAGGCCACTGGAGCGATTGCTCAACACACGCCTCACGAGCAGCAGAACTTTTATTATGCCACTTCCGCTTCCGCTTTTCCGGTCATGAGTATGAGGTAACACAGCTCTGTTTATCATATTAGATACATTTGAGTGTGTTGAAAATTATGTTATTACGTTACTCTCAGCGGCTGCTGTGTGACAGTTACACACTGCAGTAAGATAGATCGATATTAGAATATCATATTAAATGCTGGATGGCTTGTGTTGATAAATGGCATGCAATTAATTTTAAAACAATTGTATGATGGAGAAAATGCTGTATTACTGTTACTAAAAATAAAGCTGAATCTGATTATGCTATGTTAGCTACTTGGCAAAATAGTGTTTTTCTCTGAGGCATGGTAAAGCACGGTACTCGCAAAAAAATCAAGAAAATTAGATTTAAACAATAAGACTAAATATGTTGAGCTATATAACAATAACTAGTTTTCTGCCTATACATTTATCAAAACAGTTGTTCCCTTGTCTATTAAAACATGTAATATATTAAAGCGTCTTTGGTGTTTCCATGGTTTCTACAAAATTTAACCGAGGGTAAC
The DNA here is from genome assembly GCF_018812025.1 of Megalobrama amblycephala. Taxonomy (NCBI): domain Eukaryota; kingdom Metazoa; phylum Chordata; class Actinopteri; order Cypriniformes; family Xenocyprididae; genus Megalobrama; species Megalobrama amblycephala. The sequence continues at coordinate 7,641,341 of NC_063058.1, forward strand.
ACGGGTATGACGCAATTGACTCCTCACACGTCCCGGAGCCTTAAAATTGCAATTTTCTCACGATTTACAAATAGTTGCAAACATTTGGGATATTTTAAGTACTCAAATGAACAAAACACTGGCCTAGTGTTTGGATATTTTACTGCAAAGATCTTCCATATTTCACCTTTAAGTATAACAGATTTATATCAACAATTAATAAGTGGCAATGACTACGATTCCAAGGTGGCAAAAACATTTATGATTTTGATTCCTGTGAAGAATATACTGTCAAACAGGAAATGAGAGTAAACATGTCCTGACATGAACGGTCTAGTTGTGCTGAGTTATAAAGTTATTATTCAGCACACATCACCCTCTAGAGGACACGCCGAGAAGTGCAAAAACACACGAAGGTCTGATGCTGCAAGTTGATGCGTCATAAGAGCTGATAAATGACATCAAAATGATCAGATTCAGATCAGTCAATCACAGTTCACAGAGCTGATGTTAGATGGGGCTGCAGCAAAATAAGGCTGGACTTCTTACCTTTCAAGGTCAACTGTGACTTCTCTGTGGCCTGAACGTTGGCAAACTGAGACACACTGGCAGCTGCCATCATCACATCATATCACATCACAGCCCTGAAACACACACACACACACACACACACACACACACACACACATAATCATCTTCATTATCATCATCATCATCATCATCATCATCATTCATAATCACTCAGCTACAGTAATCAGAGGATAATAAACCATAGATGTGTTTACTGAGAGCTTCATCTAGCATTATAACTCAGTGATCATCTGAAGCACCTCACACACACACACACACACACACACACACACACACACACACACACATATTACAGTTTAAAACAGGAAGATTTTACATGAACTGCGAAAGCATCATTAAAAAAAATTTTACGCAGGTCAACACTAAAGCTAGAATATATGATTTATAAAACGGTGTCATAATAAAATGTGTGAGTTTCCGGGTGTGACAGCTTCATAGGTCAGTGAGTGATTCTGATGATCAGACACAAACAAACAAACAGTCATCATGTCACTATTAAAGGTGCGGTTTATACAGCAGCTCGGCTGATTATAACCACATTTACTTTCGTCTCCGAATTAGACATTAGAAAGACTCAAACGAAGATCATTTCTGTATCTAATAAAGATTTACGACCTTTTATCATTTTAAGTTTAATGCATGATGTGTAACAGTGACGCTGTTTGACTAGCTGCACATCATTTATGGAGAAAAGTCACAATGTCTATAAACCGTCAGGAACTATTATAAAAGCGGGCAAGTTTGTGTATAATGTGAACGTTTTCTGTTGATAATAACACAGAGAAAAGGTTTTGATCCCTACCTTTTATCTGCCGTGAGACTGTGAAGAGCTAACTGTCATTTCCGCTTTAATGTCATGGTCATGTGACTCTCAGACAAGCGCCGCGGTGAATCATGGGTCCGGATGCTCCATACCATCAAATGTGAAGGGGGTGCATTTTCTGTTGTGAAAAACGTAGTACGTTTCTGGAAAATGTTAAATATTTTACCAGTTCTGGTTAAAAAAAATTAATAAAAAAAAAAAAACATTAAACGTTCATAAGTTTTTGATGTTCTCAAATTGCATTTGTGGCGCTACAAATGCACAAATTAAAGACATAACACACTCATAGCATTCTGTCTAGGAGGTATTTCATTTGATAGATTGGTCTAATTTGAATCCGAGAAGTAAGACTGATTACCCTTTTTCTATCAAGTTGGTCAGACCAATTAAGTCTTAACATAGTGACTGTTTTTATGTTTCATTGACGAATAAGGTTTTTAAAAGTCTAAAAAAAAAACATAATGGAAATATAATTAATTTTGAAGTTTTATTAAGTGATAACAATGAGATTATGTGGTTTTTATGATCGATTAACACTGCTTTTGTCATTTTTAACAAGATGGACAAAATTTGTCAACAAAAAAGTCATTCGGTTTAACCAAAAATTTTGGTTTTACAGAATGACGATATTTTCAAACAATGCTAACAGGCTGATAACCAGCTAGCTAGCTAGATATCAAAAGGACAATCAAATATTTCATATTTAGTACAAGTTTATAAAATATTACAACATTATCCATGTTTTATAGCGGTTGTACCGAATGACCTGATGTTTCGGGACATGCGTATAAACAAGTAAAAACATGAATTTTTCAAATAGTTAAAATTGAGTTAGTTACTTTACTTCACGACCATGTGGTCCTTTCTTTGGAGGTGTCTGAATGATGTCACATCCTGTCACATGATATTGACCAAAATGGTCCCTTTATTTTGGTTACTCCGAATGACATCAATGAAATTAATTTTTCCGGACATTCTTTCTCATAACAAAGCAACGACTTCTACACATAATTTTAATACCATTTTGCACTATGTTGATATATGACGTTATAAAATCATGTTAGAATAAAAAATATATACATTTATTACATTTTAAGATATTTTAATCACAAATGAAATGGCTGAATTGGCCTTTGGACGGTTAAACCTAATGACCTTTTGATAATTCTAAATCTTTGAAATACCTTTATATGTAGCAAAATATGATTAAAACCTTTGAGATTTAATAAAAGTGATCTATCCCAGATAGCATGTAGTAATCGGCCCGAGCTCGGCTGCCCTGTGGCGCCTGTGGCTCAGACTCGGCATCACCGTGTGCAAGCCGATTGTGGCCTACAGCTCGCTCTGGCACATGTATATTTGTTATGGCTGTAAAGCACCGGGCCGATTCCTGTTCCCTAACTGGCCCAACTCTGGCTATAGAGATCTGTGCCACTTCTGGCAATGACTCGGCTTATGTTCACTCACAGATGGTTACATAAGCAATAATTAACATAAGATTGTCATAAAATTGACTTCGTTTCCTGGTAGTAGCTGATATGAATTAACTAACGTTACACATTTAATGTAGCAAATTTGTCAAAAACAACATATCTGCGGTAAAACCTAATAAAAGTGCCATATAAGACAGAACATGCTCTAATATATATAATATCAAATTTATTTATAAGTAATGTAGTAATTCGTTCTCTTATACGCTTTTATGTATTTTAATCGCAACTTGTTGGAACGTTGTGGCCATTCACCAACCATCCAGAAATCCATCCATTTAGACCATCCATTGTAGTACGGCATTAGTCAGTGAATAAAACTATTTAAAAATTAGTCTTCATGTATTTCTAAACCCACTGTAAATGTTTCTCTTTGTGAGGTTTGGTTTAGGGTGGATGAAATGCATCTTTACGCACAACTGCCAGCCAGCATGGAGAGCTTCTTGAGACTCCAGAGACACCAGCAGCTTCAAATACCTGTTTGCTGCTCAACACTGGCTTTTTTATAGCTGCCCTTTTAATACAATTAAATTTTTTGACAGGAACTTTCCTCAATAAGCCTTTATCTGACCGAGTTCTGCTGTGCTCTAAATCACTCACAAATCTTATGATAATTCGATAATCTCCATTCAGTTTCACACAGTATTAGTTGTTTTCATGCCTTTTGCACAACATTGCACCATTTCATGCTTTTCATCTTCAGAAAGATCTTTCTTTCTCCCCATATTGCATGAGAACTGTGACTTGCTTAATAATGTGGAACAACCTCTAAGAAGGGTTTCCATAGACCTGGCAAATTATTTTGTCTGAGATTGATACCAGTTATCTAAAAAGACTTGGATAAATAAACGAACAAACATTTTCTTAGAAAAATTAAAATCTGAATGTTTATTGTACTGAAATCTTACTAATTTGTCTCTTGCATAATAATTTGGAACGCAGTGTAATCGATACAATCTTTATTTGAAGTGTCAAGTTACTTCCGAAAGTATTTGTTTTGGAGGTTGAGTCTCAAGAGGATCGAGGCTGTGGGTGTTATCCACCTTATTTTTCAACATGGAAGTTAGGTGTTTTCTGAATGTGCGAGACTTACGATTTATTACACACTGTAGGGAAATAACAAGAAGAATATCAAAGTGCAGTATACTGCTTGCACTTCAAACCAGCGTGTTTATAATTAAGACAATACATTAAAATAATATGGTAAGAAATACCAGTTTGCAATATCAAGCGGCAAAACAAGCTCTTACAGAACGAACGCAGCGGCAGTTAATTTTTTTTCCGTAAATAGAATAGGGAAGCCGTAGGACATACAGTGTAAACTTTTTGGAGAATACGGAAATGCGGTTTTGGCGGAGGTACTTAGAAGGCGAACGTTTGTTTTTATAAAGCATATACATTTGTATTTTTTATGAAAATGACCGATCCTTTCGCTAGATAAGACCCTTATTCCTCGTCTGATATCATTTAAAGCTCTTTGAAGCTGCACTGAAACTGTAATTTTGACCTTCAACCATCTGGAGGCCATGAAGTCCACTATAAGGAGAAAAATCCTGGAATGTTTTCCTCAAAAACCTTAATTTCTTTTCGACTGAAGAAAGAAAGACATGAACAACTTGGATGACATGGCGGTGAGTAAATTATCAGGAACATTTTATTTAAAAGTTAACTAATCCTTTAAGTTGCAAGGTGGAGCCTCCATGGATCAGACTTGTTTGTTCAGCCCATCCCACAGATGCTCGATTGGATTGAGATCTGGGGAATTTGGAGGCCATGTCAACACCTCAAACTTGTTGTTGTGCTCCTCAAACCATTCCTGAACCACTTTTGTTTTGTGGTATAGGACGCATTATCCTGCTGAAAAAGGCCACAGCCAGCAGGGAATACCGTTTCCATGAAAGGGTGTACATGGTCTGCAACAATGCTTAGGTAGGTGGTACGTGTCAAAGTAACATCCACATCATGGATGGCAGGACCCAAGGTTTCCCAGAACGTTGCCCAAAGCATCACACTGCCTTGTCACACTTCAGATAAATGGAAGATTCAAATGCTATGGTCTAGAGGTCAGTAAACACTGCGGTATGTTGAGTGAGTCATTCAATGTAAATTCAGAAGGAAGAAGCCAGCTCAACTTGATCTCACGAGGTTGGCATGAGGTGCCGTAAATTAAATTTTGTTATGTTTCTTCATTTCAATATGTATTTACTTTTACTAAGACTCTTATTGATCGATCAGGTTGTCGTTTCATCCCGTCTCTGCACCAGTTAATGCTTTTGATTGTGAGTTTTTTCGTTTACGAGATCTCTGGTGAGTTTTGCTGATTTATGCATTAGCCTACTTTGTACTAATTGATATTCTCTATTTGTCGTCATTTAAAAAATCTGAGTTGTGTATGATGTTTAAGAATGTAATTTTGTATGTTCAGGAGGTTGGATTGTTGATTAATTTGTGTACAACATTATTTAATCTTTTTAAAGGTGATAGAGAGGATTTTTTCGTCGACTGAGAAACCAAAGACTGTTACTGAGTTTTTGAAATGAGCGCATGCGTAAGAACAACCCCCCTCCTTCGAAGGAACGCCTCCCAAAACTCGTAAACACGAGTGTTTACCACCGGCATTCGCTGTGTCGTGTTAGTGGATTCATTATGTCGGACTCACCGCAGGTAACTCATAATCTGCAGCTGTTACAGTTTCAAGTAATATTGCAAAAATGTATAAAACAAAACATCCTCTTTAGCACCTTTAAGGTTGAATGATTGCGTCATCTGTGAGTATGTAAATGCAGATGAAGGGGGAAAAAAGATATTGTACAATGAGATGATGTGATGTAGTTAAGCGTGCTGTTAACGTTGTCACGTGTTGGATTAACATATGAACCCGCTGACATTTTGTGCACCTGATATTAGATGTCGATGAAGAAATTGTTAACAGCAAGAAATGTTTAATGTGACTATTATTTTGAGCAGATTGTTTTTTTGTTTTGTTTGGTTTTTTGGTGAAGTTGCAGTTTTCCAAGCACAACACAGTGAGACTAATGAATCAGTGTCCAATAACCTTCAAAGGGCATAATTACCAATATATATAATTGTTGTTATATAAAAAGATATTTACAAACAAATTACAAACAATACAACAAATACAGAAGGTTTATTTACCATGCATACATTTATTTAACATCTTTTGTTTTATTAAAGGGGTGGTTCATTGCGATTTTCACTTTTTTAACTTTAGTTAGTGTGTAATGTTGCTGCTTGAGCATAAACAGTATCTGCAAAGTTACAGCGCTGAAAGTTCAATGCAAACGGAGATATTGTCTTTTACAGTTAAGGCAGTTTAATGCCTACAAAAATGACCGGTTTGGACTACAACAAGCTTCTTCCCGGGTTGGTGACATCATAAACCCTGCAAAACACGCCCCCAGGAACATGCAACAAAGTGGGCAAGGCCATGTGGTGCAGCATGTGGAAGCGGAAGAGTTGTGTACACCGGACGCAAGCGACGCGGTGCGTCAAAAGATAATAGAACCCATTATAATCAGTGATATTTTCTACACTGGATGCGCCATGGAAGACCGCTTCCAGAATCTAATGTTACACGAGTTCAAAGCTGGATTTGCACAAAGGCTATTACTGAAAGATGAAGCAGTTCCCACTTTAAAAGCAGAAGCTGCTGTTTATTGGCTCCAAACTGTAAGTACGTTTTAGTGTTTGTACATTCTTTTAAACGTATAGTTCTGTTGCTATTTTTGGTTACATCAAGGACTTAAACAAAGACCAACTCATTTTTGCTTCGCTAGCCAGTTAGCTAAATTTTAGTGTGTACTTCTCCAACAAACACCAACAAACGGTTATGTTCATAGACAAACAGTTGTTCATGCTATAAATTAAACGCTACCTTTACAAAAATGCTACTACTCAGTCATGTATTCAGCTACAGTAAAGCTGTAATCAGGATAAAACTGAAACAAAATTGAAAGCTAACAAACAGCAGTGACAACATATCTAAACACTTTGATTCAAATACAAAATGAAATACCATTCATAAACGTCCTTTAAAAGCCACTATTGCAGAGGTTCTGCTTGACCCTCTTCATCTGGGTCTGATTTGGGCTCAAAATTTGATACAGCAATATAGACGCCATTATTTACATTTCCACTGAAGCACATGTAACGGCTCTGGTAACAACAAATGGAAAGGGGCGTGATGTTTCCGGACGCTTCAGCGAATCACAATACACTGGGCCAGCTAACCAATCTGAGCACATTGCGTATTTCGGAGGGAGTGGCTTCATAGAAGCAGGAAGTCAAACGAGCCGTTCGAATGACAGTGGAAACAGAGGTGTAGAATAATATATGAAAAATATGGCTTTTTAGAATTAAGACATGTTAAACTGCGCCCCAAAAACATAATCAAGCCTAGAAAAAAAAACCAAAAAAACACTGAACCACCCCTTTAACATTCATGACAAATATTTTAGGGGTGTGCACAAATAGTTGAATATTCATTCTGTAATTAATATTCGAAAAATAAAAATACTATTCGAATTTTACAATGTTGCTTTGCTGGCCGTAAATGCAGTGAATCCATGATAAATCCTAAGCACTAAAACTCGCAGTTATTACTAAATGCACCAGGTGGCGCTGTGGAGCACGTTTAACATGTTTATATTATTTAATCGTCGTCACAAAATGTTGTCGTCTGCCTCACGAAGTTTGGAATTACTTGGATGAAAATGATCTTACACAATGGAATTACTATTGATCAAATATATTAATGAAACTGTTATCATAATATCGCCACCATAATGAGAAAGCACATGAAATCTAAACACCCGTCGAATGAGGTAAGACAGCCGTCCATCATTGCATTCACGACAGGTAAGCGCAGCTGTAAGTTAGTAAGCCAAGATGATAACTTATCTGATAGCAAAATGATTTTGAGACATATGCTTGCTTTAAGTGTCGTCAAGGGAGATATATTTACTAACAGAAAACAAAGTGCTGCTGTTAGAAACTTAGCTTAGCACAACGTTATGTATTATCGTTGTGTCTCTGCAACGTCTGCAGCTCGTTTTCTCACCCAAGCATGTGGATATTATTGTTTTTCTCAACATGAACATGTGAAACAATATAAATACGATAACCATATACTGACTCAAGTGTATTATGTACTTTACATTTTGTAAATGGCGCTGTCTGCTTTATTAGTGTTTTTCCCGCTCGCGCTGCATGAGCGTAAATTGGTCATTCTACAGAAACGTCCACTTTTGGTATGACAAAATGTCGTAAAATGTATTTCTTTTTCAACTGTAACATTTAAACTTAGACTACATTATTATATTACACTTTGACTTTATGAATACACATAAATGACAGCTTAATGATTTGTTTTAATTTTTGTGCATTTAAAGACTGTACCCGTGTTTTTGTCCCTGGTGTTACCTTACTTCTCTGGCATTTTTAAACGTTTTTATGAAATATTATATCTAATTTTTTTCAGCACGTGCAGTCAGAGTTACAGAATAATAATGCAAAAAATAAGGAGATTGTGTTTTATTTTATTTTAATCAGGTTAGTTAAAAGTGTGATTGAATGATGTTAATTCAATTGCGCAATTGCGCATTTTTTGCGCAATTCAATTGCGCAAAAAATTTAAAGAACAAAAGCATTTGGGTCATTCTACAGAAAAGTCCACTTTTCTATCCCTAGACTTTACAGAAATATTACACTTGAAAACACTTTAGGATTACAATTTTTTTTATATTTTATATCTGTCACATTA